>NC_053490.1:186672371-186694871 GCF_905171775.1 Rana temporaria | reverse complement strand
AGAAGTCCTAAGGATACAGATCACATATATTAATATTAATGATATGATTTATTCAACCATTCATTGTTATCATTTCAATTGCTTGCCCTATTGACTCGCTACCTTCTATTTCATTTAAATACATACACTGTGTGAGTAAATGCCGAAATTGGAAGATAACATTCACATCAAGAAACATTAAAAGCACTTGCATTAACCCTGTTGCTGGAGGTGCCTGCGGTACAAATCCTCTCCACAGCAGAGGGATAATGTGTGTTCTGTATCAAGAGAAGAGATTTCCCGATGCTTGAACACCGATTACATGCAACTTATCAGTTAAGTCAAAAGAAAAATTTGGACATCAACAGGACCAAACGACAAAACACAGATGCAGAGAATGGTGGACAGAAACTTCCATTGGGCACATAGACACAGGGGGAAAACAAAAACAAAGAGGCAATTATAAATACAGCCCACAGACACAGATCAACCGACCTTGCCTCCGGAGCCTTCGTTTCCTGAGGCCAAAGATTCGCACTTTGGAGAAGATATCCACCAGATTGCCATTACACAGGCCTCGGTTTTTGCTGGGACTGCTGCGCCTCTTGCTGGCCGAAGGTCGGTCCAAGTGTTGCTCCCTTGCCTGGCGCTTTTGACGGATCAGTCCACTTGCGATAGCTGCTGCCATGCCACCTCCCGCACACCCTTACCGGGTTAGGAACCTCAGAGAGGGAGGGGCTGGCAATAAGTTGTGGTGGGACACCCCACCAGGCTTGAGAAAGCCAGATAAACAGTCTGTGGAGGACACAAAGTAGCAAACCAGGGGGCTCAGCCCCTCTGGCGAGAGCCGAGCATCCCTCTCCTCCCTGTGCTGGATCACTTTAGACAACCAGTGGTGAAGTGGATGATGAGAAAAATGGACTGTGTCAACTAACAGAGCTCTCCTTTATCAGGAGATGTATTACATGTTAGATACCCATGCAGTATATGTAAGTATATATCTATTTATACATACATATAGGTAAAAGAAAGAAACAAAGCTAAAGTGTTGGTATGTTCCAATCCCAACTTCTTTAGCAGCTTTCTCTCACCTCTTCCACTGAAGAAACTGGTATCTATGCTTGGTGGCAGGGCAAAGCTCAGAAAGGGGGCTTAGCTTGGCTCCTCAGTGCCACCCACACACCAGACAATGCCTGCTTCTCTTTTGCGAATGAGCTGAAAAATCAGGATGAAGAAGATGGTTAAACAGAGGAGGAAGGAGTAGGAGGAGGAAAAGAATGGGGAGGCTGGCTTTTCTCTGGCATTGGCATGGTCACAGGCATCAGGTAAACAAAAGCTAAAACATCCGATTCAGTAGCCTTGAACTGATGCTCTCTTGCATCCCTGCAAGTCCATGCTCCTTGATCCTCTGTGATTTCAAGCACCAAGAAGCACTGCATGTGAAACAGCATCAGGAGGCAATCTTCTTTCCTGCACGTTCTCTAATCAAATCATCCTCCTCCTCTTCTCTCCTCCCATTTCTTACAAAAAAAAAAAAAGAGAGAAAAAAACACAGCTTTGTGCAATTTTCTTGAGAAATTGCTAGTTTATAACAGATCCAAGCCTCTTGCTCAGTTGGTGTTCTTGATTGTAATGCTTTTCTCACTAGAAATTAGGCATGCTTAACAGCAATCTTCTGCCTGTATTGCTTTTACTGCTTGCAGAGAACGGCGAGAGCTTATTTCAGCAGAAGCCAAACTGTCTCTTGTATTCCTATCCTATTTTTTTTTTTCCTTCGGAAACAAGTGTCCAGATTTGCTGGAAGCAGGCACAAAGCTACCCCTCGTCACTGTTAAGTTCCATAAACATCCCTCCCGGTGCTTAGAATATATTGGCTTTCTGTAGTGACAATGGAGGAAGGTGGAAGGTATACATACACAAGAAAACACCAGAAATTAAGTGTCGAGGCATCAGGAGCAGAGCATTAGGCATTCACGGTGCGATGATCCCACCAGCAATAAACTAATGTATAGTAACAGACAAGAGATGGTCGCTTTGAATGGAGGATGACAGGATGTGAAGCATCTGACAGTAACAGCAGGAGCAAAGCCAGCAAGTTTAGCAGATCAAATACGCAGGAGTGTCATCCCTAGACACCTCTGTCTTACACCATCACACGCAGGGGGAACACAGGGTTTTCATAGCGTGCCATAAATGTGAAAAATTACCCTCACCAATAATTTCAGTCTTAAGAGCTCCTCATCAATCTGTGTGCAATTTCAGATGCCTGACTGCTCTCCCTAGTTTGTCCTATTTACATGTTCCACTGTGATAAATGTGTGAATGACAGAGAGCGGCTGCAGAATAGGAAGCAGAGAGGTCTGTAGATGAAAAGCCTTCTTGGATGCATACAAATTCCAAACAATGATGTGATAAAGGCTGGAAGATGAATACGAGTAAAATGTAGTGTTGTGAAGAAAAAAAAATAACAAACCAACTGTGGTGTGCATGCCGTGTGGCCTTTGAATTCTCCCCGGTAGCACTGAATCTTTCAAATGCAAGGAAGTTACACCTCTAGAGAATAATATACAGCTGATTTTTTAATTGAATCAACAAAAAAAAAAGTTCAAATCTGTAAGAGCTACAGGTTGCAGGTACCATAACATATGCTTCATTAGGATATCATGGTGTATTTAATAATATCTCTGGTCACCCCTATATACAATATCACCTGTATGGAGCTGTGTATATGTGCTCTTTTTTTATCATACAAAGATATACGTGTCTTTCAGTGAAGAGTTATTCAATGAACCTTTTTATGAACAATGCTGAGGCCCCGTACGTACACACGTCCGAGGAACTCGACGGGCAAAACACATCGTTTTGCTCGTCGAGTTCCTTGTGAAGCCGCCGAGGATCTCGGCAAGCCAAAATTTCCCATTGAACAACGAGGAAACAGAGAACATGTTCTCTATTTCCTCGCCGAGATCCTCGTCGGCTTCCTCGGCCAAAAGTGTACACACGGCCGGGTTTCTCTGCAGAATTCAGCTCCGATCGAGTTTCTGGCTGAATTCTGCCGAGAAACTCGGTCGTGTGTACAGGGCCTGACTGCCAGTAGTGTTGAGATATTTCTCTTCATTTCATTTTTATTACAATTATATTGATATGCACGGAGATCATCATCTGAATAATTTTACATAAGTGCAGCATCAGATTTCCATACTACGCATTTCTCCAACAAATATTAAAGAGAATCTTCAGTCATGTTGAAAAAATAAAATTAAATCAAAAGTATTGTAGCTGCCGACTTTAGACAAAGTGACACTTACCAGTTTAGGGATCAAGCACTGCCCTCGCCCAGGCTGGCACCAACATGTTGACTGTGGGAAACCAGCTGGAACCACCTGAGGCTTCAGAGCCAGCTCTCCACTGCACATGTGCAAGCTGTGCTATGCTGTGTGAATAGCTCCACAGCCTCCTGGGACTTGTGACATGTCCCAGGAGGTTGTGGGCAGGAGGGAAGCAGTGCAGACATCCACTAGGGACGCGTTGCAGACATCCACTAGGGACCTGCTCCTGTAAAAAAGGGATTTCATTATTGGCAGAGGAGGGGAGGGAGGGGGAGGAAGAGCGGCACTTCCGTTTTTAAGCGAAGTTAAAGAAGCTAAAATCCAGCAGTGGTGCGATTTCCTGCCCTTTGATTTAAAGGGGTTGTAAACCCTCAAGGACATGTCAGCAAACTTCTGCATATTGGAGTACAGGCAGGCTATGCTCCCAGGTAGAATGCAAAAGGGGAAACTGGCCACACTGGTATGGATTTGTTGCCATGCCTAGCGTGGTCTGTATGAAAATAGGAAAGCAAGGAGACTGATAGGATCACCAGGAATATGAAATGTTGGGGTAACATACACTTTAAAGTGGTTGTAAAGGCAGAAAGTTTTTCATATTAACCGTTTGCCGACTACTTACGCCGGCAGAATGGCACGGCTGCTCATATGGACGTACCTGTGCCTTCCCTTTAAATTTCGGCACTGTGGTCGCTCGTACGCCTGCCGTGAGCTCTGAGTGTATAACCGCGGGTCCCACAGACTCGATTTGTCTGCTGGGTGCCTGCAATCGTGTCACGGAGCTGCAGAAAAGGGAGGTGCCTTTGAAAACAAGGCATTTCCCTGCTTTGCCTTGTGACAGGACACTGATCTACTGCTCCCTGTCATCGGGAGCAGTGATCAATGTCGTGTCACTTGTAGCCCAGCCCCCCCCCTGTTAAAATCACTCCCTAGTACACACTTAACCCCTTCCGTGCCCCCCTTTGTGGTTAACCCCTTCCCTGCCAGTGTCATTTACATAGTAATCAGTGCATTTTTATAGCACTGATCACTGTATAAATGACAATGGTCCCAAAATAGCATCAAAGGGTCCGATGTGTCTGCCATAAAATCGCAGATCGCCAACATTACTAATAAAAAAAATGCCATAAATCTATCCCCTATTTTGTAGACGCTATAACTTTTGGGCAAACCAATATATGCTTATTGCGATTTGTTTACCAAAAATATGTAGAAGAATACGTATCGGCCTAAACTAAGGAAACATTTTTTTTTGTAATATATATATTTTGGGGGATATTTATTATAGCAAAAAGTAAAACAAATATTTTTTTTCAAAATTGTCTCCTTTTTTGTTTATAGCGCAAAAAATAAAAAACGCGGAGTTTATCACATACCACCAAAAGAAAGCTCTATTTGTGGGAAAAAAAGGACAATTTTGTTTGGGTACAATGTTGCACGACCACGCAATTGTCAGTTAAAGCAATGCACCGCTGAATCGCAAAAAGTGCTCTGGTCAGGAAGAAGTTAAATTCTTTTGGGGCTGAAGTGGTTAATGCATTCTGTGCAGGAGTGTCTCGGCTGCCCGGGACTCCCCTACTCATTGGCTAAGACAGCAGCGTGGTTGACATTGCTGTCAATCAGTCGCCTAATGGTAGCAGCCTATAACCCAGAGTACATGAATATCCAATATGTGCTGGATATTCAAAGTCAGTCAGCCAATGAGGAGAGAAAAGGGGATAGGGCCGGGCCACAGCTCCGTGTCTGAATGGACACAGGGAGCTTTGGCTTAAATCTCATAGCAAGCTGCTTGCTGTGGGGGCACTTGTCAGGGGGGAGGGGCCAGGAGAACCAAGTAGGGACTTCTCTGTGCAAAATCACTGCACAGAGGAGATAAGTATAACTTGTTTGTTATTTTTAACAAGAAAAAACAAGGCTTTAGGGCTCTTTCACACGTCCGTTCCGTTCATCCGTTTTTGGGACGTCCGTTAACGGACCGCAATGCTTCCCTATGGGCTAGCGTCCGTTAGCGGATGAGCATCCGCTAACGTCCGTTAGCATCCGTCTGCGTTCAGTTCCGTTTTTTTGGACGGAAGAAAACCCTATTTTTCTTCCGTCTAAAAAACGGAACGGACGTTAACGGATGATCCGTTTATCATCCGTTCCGCTAACATCCGTTTTTCTATGTAAAAAGCCCCAAAAAAAAAAAAAAAAAAAGGATGAAAAAACGGATGGAAAAACTGATGCAAAAACTGATGCAAAACTGATGAAAAACTGACGAAAAACTGATGAAAAACTGATGAAAAACTGACGAAAAACTGATGGAAAAACGGATCAACTGATGAAAAAAAAACTGATCTGAAAAACTGAACGGAGGTGTGAAAGAGCCCTTAGTAAGAGCCGGTTTACACAGCCGCGGCACGACTTCGGGGGCGACTCTGAAAGTCATCCTGAAGACGACTTCAGAGGCGACCTGCAAAACGACATCTGTATAGAAGTCAATGCAGGTCGCCCCGAGCCACCCCCGAGTCGTACAGGAACCTTTTTCTAAGTCGGAGCGACTTGCGTCGCTCCTATTAGAACGGTTTCATTGCATTGAATGGGACGCGACTCGTCATGGTGGCTGAGCCGCCTGACGAGTCGCCCCAGTGTGAACCAGCTTTAAGTCAGATCGGTAAACTCAAATCATATCCTTGTTGAATGTGCTTAAAAATAGACAGACTGCGGGGTTGATTTACTAAAACTGCAAAAGCTGATGCAGATGTGTATGGTAGCCAATCTGCTGCTAACTTTATCTTGTTCAATTAAGCTTTGATAAAATGAACTGGACACTGATTGGTTTCTATGCAGAGCTGCACCAGATTTTGCATTATCCAGCTTTAGCAAATCAACTCGTTATTAAAATATAGTTGATGCCTATAAAAGGGGCATACTATTGGCTGGTATAAGTCACTGTGCTTTACACAGTTAATTTACTTTGCTAAATAAACTCATTACTAGATGGATAGTTTGGATGATATAGTATAACAGTGATTTGTGAAAACCCACAAAGTACCAAGTAGCAACACATAATGAACACATTTACAGTAAAGCTCAGCCAAATGACTGCTTTAATAAATTAGTCAGTAAATGAATCATATTAAACTGTTTTAGCTGGTCTATACCCCCATCTATCAGTTCTACTGGCAGTGTCCACATCTGTTCCAACATTATCACTCTCACTGTTTAATATGCAATCATGAACTGAACTGGCATCATTCAAGGAAAAAAAAAAAGAACACATAAAAACAGTAAGTACACCATTGCAACAGGCGGTGTACTAACAATTACCAGTGGTTTAACAGGATTTGCAAATTGTCATCACAAATTAAATTGGCTGAAGACACTTGCAACAAAGCCTAAAGCACACAATTGCAGTCACAATGCAAAAAATAAAAATAAATATACATACAAGGCATATAAAACACATAATAAAACACTATAATGCATGTTCCATGTAGTTTCTCTGACTATTGTGTATATTATTTTGTGCCTCAGTTAACATCTGACCGATCTACAGTATAAAAAGTCTAGATAAGCACCATGGACAGCTCACTGTGTTTTTCCCCAATTAAACCGATACTCCTTATTGCAATAGATTAGAGCAGTGGTCTCCAAACTTTCTAAACAAAGGTCCGGTTTACTGTTCTTCAACTTTAAGACCCGGTTCACACTGGGGCGTCATGACAGGTGGCTCAGCCACCTGACGTGTCGCGTCCCATTGAATGCAATGGAACCGTTCTAATAGGAGCGACGCAAGTCGCTCAGACTTAGAAAAAGGATCTTGTATGACTTCGGGGGCGGCTCGGGGCGACCTGCATTGACTTCTATACAGAAGTCGTTTTGCAAATCGCCTCTGAAGTCGACCTCAGGACGACTTGCAGAGTCGCCCCCGAAGTCGTGCCGCTGCTGTGTGAACCGACTCTAAGGCCCCGTACACACGATAGAATCTATCCGCAGATAAATCCCAGCAAATGGGTTTCTGCGGATAGATCCTATGGTGTGTACACGCCAGCGGATCTGTTTCCGCGGAGAAATCTCCTCTGGGATGGATTCCAGCAGATCGAATATTTGTTGTGCTGCACAACATATCCATCTGCTGGAATCCATTCCAACGGATGGATCCGCTCGTCTGTACAGACTTACCGGATCCATTCGTCCAAAGGGATTCCCCGCACGCGTCGTAATGATTTGACGCATGCGTGGAATTCCTTATATGACAGCGTCGCGCCCGTCGCCGCGTCATAATCGCGGCGACGGCGCGACACGTCATCGGCAGAGGATTTCCGCGCGGATTTCAATGGGATGGTGTGTACACTCCATCCCATCGAAATCAGCGGATATCTTTGAGAGGATTTATCCGTGGAAACGGTCCGCTGGACCGTATCTGCGGATAAATCCTCTCGTGTGTATGGGGCCTAAGGGGAGCCAGTGGAAGTAGAAAATTACCTGGTGGCAATGGCAGTAAACAGTTCCCTAACTTTGGTATTAGTGGGAGGAATAGTGCCCCCTTGTGTCAGTGGGAGGAATAGTGGCCCATTGTTGGTGTCAGTGGCAGGAATAGTGGCCATCATTGGTTTCAGTGGGAGGAATAGTGGCCCATCATTGGTGCAAGTGAGAGGACCAGTGGCAGGAACTATGGCATACTCTTGCTGACAGTGGGGGGAATAATGCCCCAAGGGCCAGATAAAAGCAAGCAAAGGGCCACATCCGACCCCTGGCCCGCAGTTTGGAGACCACTGGATTAGAGTGATGTAAATATAAATACCTTACAATAAAAGGGTACCATCATGTTACTGCAAGAAGAATCTTTACATTCATTTTTGTATTAAAAGCCAACAATTGACAATTAAAATAAGCTTTTTCAGTTGCGGGCTTAAACTCAACCATTCTACTGAGACACAAATTGTTTATAATTAAACAGGAGTATTTTTCAGCTTTGCATTTGAAATAAAGGTTTACAGTGCCAACACATCCTGCTATATTTCAAAGAAAACTCAAGAGAGCCATCTGCTGTCTTAATATATAATGCAACAAAACACATTTCAAGTGTCCTCTTTCTACTTAAAAACATAGCGATTCGTGCTTGTAGGATTCAGGTAAAGGGGACCGCTAGATTGTAGGTCGCAGTGATTTTTTAACCAAGCCGTATGACTAATACAACAGCAACCATTTGTTGATCTAGGTCTGATTTGCAGCAAGTTAAAAATCGGTGTGTTTGTCAAGAGTTGACTGCTACAACTTTGAAGGTTAAATTAAAAATGAAATATTTGTGCTGTTAGACCGCGGACCAAATGAAAAAACAAAGGCCCAGATTCACGTAGATGGGCGCAAAATTGTGCGGGCGTAACGTATCTCATTTACGTTACGCCGCTGCAAGTTTTTCAGGCAAGTGCTTTATTCACAAAGTACTTGCCTGTAAAGTTGCGGCGGCGTAGCGTAAATCACGCGGCGGAATTCAAATTCGGCGGGTAGGGGGCGTGTATCATTTAAATGATGCGCGTCCCCGCGCCGAACGAACTGCGCATGTGCCGTCCGTCAAATCTTCCAGTGTGCATTGCTCTAAATGATGTCGCAAGGACGTCATTGGTTTAGACCTGAACGTAAATTACGTCCAGCCCCATTCACGGACGACTTATGCAAACGACGTAACTTTTAAAATTTTCGACGCGGGAACGACGGCCATACTTAACATTGGCTGCCCCTCATATAGCAGGGGCAACTTTACGCCGGGAAAAGCCTAACGTAAACTTTGTAACTTTACTGCGTCGGCTGCGCGTACGTACGGGAATTCGCATATCTAGCTAATTTTGACGCGGAAATCGACGCGGAAATCGACGTAAGCGCCACCTAGCGGGCAAAAAAAATTGCAGTTAAGATCCGACGGTGTAAGAGTTACGCCTGTCGGATCTAATGGATATATATGCGTAACTGATTCTAAGAATCAGTCGCATAGATGCGACGGGCCAGATTAGGACTTACGACGGCGTACATGGCGCTGCGCCGTCGTAAGTCCTTTGAGAATCTGGGCCAAAGCTACCATTTCCAGTTTCTCATTCTGCAAATGCTAGATGCTAAGCCTCTGGCTTCAGTACTTTGATTACTAACCAAGCACATGTGTGAAGATAATGACTTTTCTCTGGCTTTCCAAACATGGATACGTATTCCAGATCACCAATTTAGAAATGACTTTGGATAGAGGGTCAGCAAAATAGGCAGATGTTTTCAGAAAAAGGTAAGCAATGCTAGACCATGTTTCCCTTAGGAAAGAATAACTGAAAACTCACCTGTGATTTGTTCATATAGTGAAATGTAATAGGTTCACTTCAGCCCCGGAAGGTTTTACCCCATTCATGACCAGGCCATTTGTTGTGCGTTGCTTCAACTGACACTTGCGCAGTCATGCAACGCTGTACCCAAACAAAATGTATGTCCTTTTTTTCCCATAAATAGAGCTTTATTTTGGTGGTGTTGGATCACCTCTGCGGTTTTTATTTTTTATGAACAAAAAAAACCCCGACAATTTGGAAAAACAAAAAAAACAAGTTTTACTTTCTGCTAGAAAACACATCTAATATATATATATTTTATCGAAATCTCTTAATCAATTTAGGCCGATATGTATTCTGCTACATATTTTTGATAAAAAATAAAATCTCTACAAGTGTATATTGATTGATTTGCACAAAAGTTATTGCGTCTACAAACTATGAGATATTTTTAAGGCATTTTTACTAGTAATGGCGGCGATCATCGATTTTTAGCGTGGACAAATAGGACACTAAGTGAAACTTTTTGGGGACCAGTGACACAAATACAGCGATCAGTGCTAAAAAATGTACCGTCACTGTAAAAATGACACTGGCAGGGAAGGGGTTAAGATCAGGAGCGATCAAAGGGTTGAGTGTGCTCCTAGAGAGTGATTTCTAACTGTGTGGGAGATGGTTTAACTGGAGGAAGAAACACAAGCAGGAACACAAGATTTCTCTCTTCCTCTTTGACAGAATGGCGGTCTACCTCATTTACATAGGCAGGGCACCGTTCTGCCTCTCCGGTGAATGATTGGTGGGTCCCAGTGGCCATCACGCACATGTCGGCCGATTGGCCGGCGGTGTGTGCATGCCCCAGACCCGAAGAGGAAACAATGTACAGGTACAATGTTTTGCACAGCCGGGCCTCCCTGCAGAAGTAAATGTGCGGTGGGTGGTTAGTAAGCGGTTAATGCCCACCTTCCCAGCTGTACATACTTTTTCCTACCTATATTCCTTTGTCTTGCCTGAGCACAGGTGTGCTTTAAGAGAGTAGTTGTGCAAATATTAGTACCTGTGTTTGGAACTAAAATGAATATCTATTTAATTCAAATATATGTATACCGTAAATAATTCCTATATGGAGTAGTACGTGTAAAAGCATTTTAGTGAAAAACTACTGCCCTATCTGATGAATCCATATACAGGGTGGCCCGGATTCAGAGAGCAATTGCGCCTGCGCAACCATAGTTACGCATCGCAATTGCTTACTTGCGCCGGCGTAACGAATGCTCCTGATTCAGGAACCTCGTTACGCCGACTGCAGCCTAAGATATGCGTGGCATAAGGCTCTTATGCCCGCATATCTTAGGCTGCATTCTTGCGATGGCCGCTAGGTGGCGTTCCCGTTGTGCTCTGCTTATAGTATGCAAATTGCATATTAACGCCGATTCACAACGTTACGCGAGCCCTGCGTACGCAGTTTACGTTGTTTGCGTACGGCGGTTTTCGCGTAAGGCTGCCCCTCACGCCATTCACTTTCACTTTGAAGCAAATGACGTCCTTGCGACGTCATTTACCGCAATGCACGTCGGGAAAGTTTCCCGACGGAGCATGCGCTCTACGCTCGGCGCGTGAACGCGCCTAATTTAAATGATTCCCGCCCCCTACGGGATCATTTAAATTGCGCGCGCTTACGCTGGGCATTTTGCCGGAGCGCAGACGCAATTTACGGAGCTACTGCTCCGTGAATCGCGCAGAAAATTTGCGGGGGCGCAGGGCAAAAACGTTGCCCTGCGCTTCCGTAAAAAAAGCGCAAAAGGTACCTGAATCTAGCCCGGTGTGTCTAAAAAGTTTCGTGAATGGTCCAATATGTTAATGGCAACATGGGCCAGATGCGCGCACATGTGACCATCGGGGTAAACTCACTGCAGGCAGCCAATGGGAGAGGTAGGATCACAGTACAATGAAGCAACGAGTGAACATCAAGTTCTGCTACAGACTGGGGTAAATGGCGATGCATGAAATGTTGGTGCAAGTGTACGGGACGGAAGCCGTGAGGAGAAAATTGGTTTTACGACTGGTTCAAGCGCTTTTGCGATGGGAAGGAAACAACTGAGGATGAGCGACGTTCAAGACGCCTTTGACAAATAGAACCCCAGATACGATCGAGCAAGTGCGACAAATGCTTGCTGAAGATCGGCAACTAACACTACAATTTATGGCGAAGAAACTGGGCAGTAGCAAGGACACGGCAAAGATTTGGGTAAGCTGAAGATTTGTTCCTGGTTTGGGTTGAACAAGCTGACAGATGAACAGTAAACATGGATGGCAACCTCTGGAGATCTCATTACCACTTGTGACCAGGATCCATCCTTTCTGTGAACCATCATCACAGGGGATGCTACCAGTTCAATCTGGAATCAATGGAATGTCATTCACCGTCTTCCCCGCACGTTTTGCGGCAATACAAGGAAGTGTGACAGTGGTTCTGCAATCGATTCCTAAATAGGCCTTTGCTGACAGTTTTCAGAAGCTTTATGAACGTTGCCAAAAGTGTGTTGTGAAGGATGCAATTAATTTGAAGACCAAGAAAGGTAATTTGTTTGGATCTTCTGTTTTGTTTTCCGAAACCATTCACCAAACTTTTTTGTTTACACCTCGTATTGTAAGCTTAATGTAGAGCCATCACCAAGGAAGCATTATTATTTATGTAAAATGACAGATGTGTTTTCTTAATGCTTAGAAATGTAGATTGATGGGGCTTAAATGCTGAAGTTTTCTGTTTTTAAATGACTATAATCCAATATTATGGAGGTGGTGTTGGTACAGGGTACAGTTGAACCTCGGATTACGAGCATAATCCTTTCCAGGAGTATACTCGTAATCCAAAGTACTCACATATCAATGTGAGTTTTCCCATTGAAGTTAATGGAAAACGAAAATAATTTGTTCCGCATTGACTTCAATGGAATGCAATACCGAATGCGGCCAGATGTGGGGGGTGCCAGAGAGCGCCGAAAACAGCAGAAAAGGCCCGAGGACACTTCGGCTCGGCTCCTGCGCCCCCGTACCCCAGGCCAAATGAGGTACTGCAGGCCAATGTTTGGCTTTTCTCGGCTCCTGCGCCCCCATACCTCAGGCCAAGTTAGGTACTGCAGGCCTATTTAGCTTGAATTCTGCTCGTCTTGCAAGTCAACACACGCAAACCAAGTCAGAATAAAAAGAAAAAAAAGTTGCTCGCAAATCAAAACGCTATCAAACCAAATTACTCTTAAACCGAGGTTCCACTGTATCTGAATACTGGTCTGGCAGTTTCTACACACCAATTGATGGAGCTGAAATGTGGAAGTTTTCAGTTTTTAAATGACTATCATCCAATATTATGAAAATGGTGTTTGTACAGGGTACATGATTACCTTGACTTGTGATAGGAATAAGTGAAGCCAGAATTGAAGTTTCACATCGTGCTAATCAAGTCCAGATACAAGTTTATTCCAATTAAACAGATCCATAACATTTTTGGGGGGCTACAGTTCTGCTCCCTTATCAGAACTTAGGAACATAAAACAATAAATGTGGACCCAGTAGTACGTGTATTGTTAGCGGTTTTGGGTTACTACAGCATCTGTCAACAGCTGGTCTTGGGGCTGCAGTGCAGCACTTCAGTTCAAGATTCACTCATGTTTTCTTAATGCTCTGTTAAATCTTCCAGCTGTTACATATCTGCTAATACTATTTCTGAAAGCATCAGAAGGGCGGAGATAAGTTTGCCTACTATAAAATATAGAAAACTTGTTTTTGCATAATAAGGCACAGACCTGCGTGCAGTTTTTTTTTTACAAAACTATACGTACCATACATAATTCATATGTCTATCCATGTAACTACCCTTGCCTAGAAGAAATATTCATTTTCGTTTTTGTAGAAATAATGACACATTTTGTATACTTGTGTATATCAGTCGATACATGTGCATATACATTTCCAGCCCATTTCCCAAGAAATAGTATTAACCAGTGTGCCGTTAAAAGCTCGTACTCATGCAGAGTCATTGATTAACACTACACCTTGCACTGAAGAGCATTCTGTATTGAAAGATTCAACACAGAGAAGTTAATGTTTGCAAGCTCGAGAGAAGTAAAAGGTCAGGGACCTCTTAGTCTTTTCAGTCTTTAGCACCACTAGCTAATAGGCTGATTTTCAACGATTTGCACCTAGTATTTTATTTACTTTACTAAAATATCACTTACAGGTATAAACTTGTATATCCGCAAAAAAATTAAATAAAAAAAGAATAAAAAAAAAAAAAAGAGAATAACGTGCTACAGCGACATGCTTTTCTGCATTTAAAAGTTTAATATGTATTTACCCAACATTAAATATATATTAAGGATTGGGAAACTAAGTGAAGCAGAAAACATATCAACTGCAACTGCTAAAGGCTCCAACAACACAAAGAACACGGCATAAATATTCAAGTAGAATTTGGCAAATACTTGTAAATGAAGTAAACATGTAAAAAATAATATGTTTCCCTATGTCTGTAGTATTCTGCAGTAATAATTATGCTAAAGGACATTAGTCTTGGGATAGCCTTTAAGAAGGAGATTAGCAAGGGTCCAGAGCTTTGTAGGGCCCTGTCTTACACAATTGAAATCCAGTTGAAACTTTAGTTTGTTTCTTCTAGGTAGAATGAAAAAAAAAAAAAGTTAGCACCTATGTTAATAATGTATTTATTTATTTATGTACCTCCCTTGTAAAGACTTTCCATCAACTCTTGGACAGCAAGAGAGCGATTCTTCAAAGTGGGGAATAAAACATGTTTTGGCGCACTGGGCTTTAGGGTATAGAAGCAGTCTATCATAGTTAATACACCTTAAAAAATAAGGCATATTTATGCAACACAAATAGCAGTCGTGATACACAAATTGTAGAAAAATACATCTTTCGGTCTAATTCGAGTACACTCATATCAGTTTTTATGAGTTTAGTTAAAAAAAAATCGGTGCTAATTTGTTAATAAACATGATTGTGACTTATTTTGTACCCTGTCTAATGCAATAGTTGCAGGCACATACTATTCTCATTAGAATTTTCTTTTCATGTACCATTTGCAGTACATCTACTGCCATCAAGGTAATATCAACTCATTGTTACAGTTGCGGTAATGCTTTGACCCTCCATTTGGTTTACTTGTCAAGATACAGAGATGAAAGTAGATTGCCAAGCAAGTTTCTCTTTTCCACACAGGAAGTGCACACTAGGGAGAATTTAGGCAGACTCAAATTAGGTCTTAAATCACTCAAAGTAAACCCTTGAAAACACAGGAACACATTACATGTTCCTTGAAGATACTACCCTTGGTGGAAAATTAACACAGGATGAACAACTTAGCTACCATGCTGCCTGCCTTATGTAGTAAACAGCTGCAATAAATGTTCAGTTCTGAATTCCGTAATAGTTGAGAGCTAAAAAGTTAGTGAAACAAAGTTGTATATTTATTTGAAATGAACTCCAATTGACTTTGGCAGAAGAGTAGATCACACATAGCTGCATTCCCTTGTGTGGCTGCACGGTGGACATAGAGCCCCATAGAGATTGATGTATAGTTGTCTAACACTAAATCTTCAAACTATCTTGGATATCTCAGGATTTAGATGAATGATTGTGTTATCATAAATGTTCCAGTTTTGTTGAGAAAAATCAGCTCCAGGTCAACCACTTATATTGCAACGATGACAGCATATTTGTACTAATTCACACCCTGCATCGCAAGACAGACAGCATACTTGTGTTAATTTAGAATGTTCAGTCCTTGCTATCCTTCTAATCAGCAGAGGATAGCAAGGATCTTTGTTTATGAGGATAGCGAGGACTGAGCGCTTTGGATTAGCACAAGTATGCTGTTAATTTATGCACTACTCCCACATGCTTACTTTCTGATCTCGCTTATATAATGCACTATGTGGGAGTTGGATACACAGACTGAGAAGGAGAGAAACAGCTGTGTGATAACACTTGTCATAGTGATTTTTACAACTCGAGTACTGCTGCATTGCTAATTGCAAGTGTTCCCAAGCAGCTTTAATATCATTACCAGAGTCTCAATTAGGTTACATTAATAACATACCAAGTGTAAGAAAAAGTCAGGTGTGGGGTGTACTCTGCATTAGACATTTTATATTTGTGACTGCAAAACTTGTCAATGCTATGAAGTAAATAATCCAGTATTATTGAGACAAAAAACAGGTGCCAACAAAACTATTTTTTTGCTGGAGGCTGCCATTTGGTTGAAGCCCAGAGCCCCTTGAACAGCAGTAAATGATGAAGCGGAGGGTGGTGGAGTAAGTCAGGATTATCAGATAGGAAGATGGGTTAATACAGTTAGAGGGAGTAGTAGGGGCTCACAAAAAAGAAAGGCCAGCTCTGGGTTTGAGCACCCTAACAGATTCGCCAAGTTGGGTGAAGATGTGGGAGTATCAATCTCAGAGGTGGCAGCCCTAGCAGCCAGGAGAGCAGCCCATCTAGTAGGGGTGGTGAGGGTAGTGTAGGTAGGCATAGACAGTTGGTGGTAATAGGGAATTCTATAATCAGAAGAACTGATGGAATAATTATCTAAGGCCCCATACACACGATAGAATTTATCCGCGAATACGGTCCAGCGGACCGTTTCCGCGGATAAATCCTCTCGAGGATTTCGGCGGATTTTCATGCGATGGAGTGTACACACCATCGCATTGAAATTCGTGCCGAAATCCTCTGGCGATGACGTGTCGCCGCGATTATGACGCGGCGATGTGCGCGACGCTGTCATATAAGGAATTCCACGCATGCGTCGAATCATTACGACGCATGCGGGGGATCCCTTCGGACGGATGGATCCGGTGAGTCTATACAGACCAGCGGATCCATCCGTTGGGATGGACTCCAGCAGATGGATTTGTTCTGCATGTCAGCGAATATTCGATCTGCTGGAATCCATCCCAGGGGAGAAATATCCGCGGAAACAGATCCGCTGGCGTGTACACACCATAGGATCTATCCGCTGAAACCCATCTGCTGGGATTTTTCAGCGGATGGATTCTATGGTGTGTACGGGGCCTTAGAGTGTGAAAGAGGACCAAATTGATTGTGTGTGATGAGTCTGAAGCATTATGGGTGTACATAGGTGTGCGTACTACAAAGGTTATCATTGGAGGTTGTTATTAGACCTCCCAGTGTTAATAAGGAGGTGGAGACTCAGCTCCTTGCACAGATGGAAAGGGCTGCAAGAGCTGGAACGGTGATAATAATGGGGGATTTTAACTATCCGGTAATTGACTGGAAAAATGGCACTGCTGGGAAAGTTAAATGGCAAAATTTCAAAAAAACCTATTACAGGACAATTTTAGGGTCCAGTTTATTGAGGTCCTGACTAGGAATGACGCTCCACTGATGATCTCAAACCATGCAGAGCTTATTACCAATTTGCATATTAAAGAACATCTGGGTAGCAGTGATCATAACTTGATTTCATTTAATGTTAGCTGTATAAGACACATACAGGAAAGATAAAAAATAAATACTTTAAGAAAGCTAATTTTCCCAACAATGAGGGCTGCTCTCCAAGACTTAGACTGGGAGGAAATATTGGCATCAATGGACACAGAACAGAAATGGGAATTCTTCAAAAAGATGATATGTAAACTCACTGCAAAGTATATTCCCATGGGCATAAGTTTAAAAGGCTAAAAATAAAACCTATGTGGCCCACGGCCAAAGTTAAAATGGCTAAAAATAATAAGAAAATACCTTTTAAAAAATATAAAGATGAAGGAACACTATCATTGTTTAAATGCTACAAAGAATATAACAGAATATGTAAAAGGGAAATCAAGGATGCAAAAATTCAAAATGGCATCTGCCCACGGATCCTAAAAAAGTTGAGCTCCGTCATTTCAAAGCCATTGTCTCTAATTTTTAATAATGACTGAAATGGTACCACTGGATTGGCGTAGGGCCAATGTGCTGTCCATACTTAAAAATAGATCAAAGTATTTACCAAGTAACTATAGACCTGTTAGTTTAAATTCTATATTTGGGAAGATACTGGAGAGTTTAATAAAAGACCACATAGATGAGTTCTTGCTGGAAAAAAATTGTTTAAGCAACAGACAGCATGGATTCATTAAAGACAGAAGTTGTCAAACAAAACCTGATTTTTTTTATGAGGCAAGTAAAACTTTGAACAGAGGGGTGGCTGTGGACGTGGTATACTTGGATTTTGCAAAAGCGTTTGAAACCGTTCCCCACATACGGCTAAAGTGTAAAGCCCCATACACACTAATAGATTTTCTGCAGATTTTTGTCTTCAGATTTACCAAAACCATGTAGTGCCTGCCTGATTGCATACAAATTTAAACTCTTAAGCCCGATTGGACTTGCATCAGACAAATCCGTGGATTTTTGTCTGAAGGGTGTTGGCCGTGAACTTGTTCTGCATACACATGACAGAACATTTTTCAGGCAACATACACCAAACCACATGTTTTTTCAGCTCTTTACCACCACACTTTGGGCAATTTCTGCTATTGTTGTCTGATGTTTAGCATTGGTTAAGAGCATGTGTGTTCGTACGTTGGATTTTAGTCCGACGGATTTGTGTACACACGATCGGATAATCCGACATAACAGATTTATTGTTAGACAGTTGGTGAGCATGAACAGCCAACATTTGTTGTTGTTAATTCCACCAACAATTGTCTGATGGAGCATACACACGGTCGGATTATCCGACACAACACATCCATCAGACAATTATTTTCATAAAATCCGATCGTGTGTACGGGCCTTTAAGGTTTGACCTCAGCGTGAGATATCATTTTACCCCTGTACAAATAATTAGTAAGACCTCATCTGGAATATGCAGTTCAGTTTTGGGCACCAGTTCTCAAAAAGAATATCGGGGAACTGGAGAAAGTGCAGAAAAGGGCAACCAACATGTACTGCTGGTGGTCGGCAAGAGGTTAAATATCCTTTCAATGTCAGAGTATTAGGTGCCTGAATTTTATAGAACATAAATTATAATTATACATTTTTGAAGAGCATTACCAACTTTGGCACACTCTCCACTTATGACTTTTAATGCAGTATTACATTCATTATATTTAAAATGTTTTGAGTTTAATGCTAAAGTCTGGTAAAGTGGGAAACAGGAATAGCTTGTATAGTAAAGCGCACAGTGACCTGGAACACAAAGAAAAGCTATCAGTAAAAAAAAAAGTCTCAGTGTTGTAGGTAGGGAGAGTACTGGTAAAATGCGGGTCACTATAGGGTGATCCAGAATTCACCCCTCTGGGGAGACTTTAAGAGGATTTTAACTGAATGTGTTGGGAGTATTCTTAGCTCCATAATTTACTGGAAAAAAATAAAATTACCATCAATATTCATTATTTTATCTTTTATAAATTAATTAAATTTTTTAAATAATACAAGAGCACATTAAAGCATTTGCAGGAAATCAGCAAACACTTATGCCGCGTACACACCATCACTTTATGTGATGAAAAAAAATGACGTTTTTAAAAACGTCACTTTAATTGACTGTGTGTGGGGGAAAACGTCGTTTTATGTCTTGTAAAAAAACGACCAAAAAAAATTGAAGCATGCTTCAATTTTATGTGTCGTTTTTCAAAAGTGCACTTTTTACTTCACAGAAATTGACCGTGTGTAGCAAAAAACGTCGTTTTCTAAGACGTTTTTTCATCCACGCATGCCCAGAAGCTACTTATGAAGCAAGCTTCAATGGTAAAACGTGGTGGAACGTAACCTCACTTTGCAAGATCATTGTGAGAAAACGATGGTGTGTAGGCAACTTCGTCTTTGAAAATTGAAGTTTCAAAAACGTCATTTTTTACTTCACAGAAAGTGTCGTTTTTTTTCATCACATAAAGTGATGGTGTGTACGCGGCATTAGAAGTGAGCGAAAAAGTATCTGCTGGCCATAACAAGCCAGGTTCTTGCTGCTAATTTTCCATTGAGCGTTTAAAACCCATCTGAACCTCGAGTTAAAATCCGCTAAATACATTCCAAGGCAAATAAAAACCAAAAGAGGTTTAAAGTCTGGATAGTTTTCTTTAAAGCTTATCTACAGGAATAAGACACAATCTACCCTTGCAGTAGCCCCCCCCTGCACTGCAAAGGTTACATGTTCAGTCTAAGGATGCAGGAATAAAGTGTACTACATACCCTATCCCTCTAACCCTGCATTGTCTAAGGGAGACGAGCTTGTGACTGTGGCCTGAAATGTTTTAGAGAGAGAAAACAGTGCTGGACCAGTGGCATAGAGAAAACCTACAGCACGAAGTAACGTAAAGATTACTGTGCTGTTCACCTTATAGTTATTTGTACATTGCATTCTTAATTTGTATTTCTCCATGTTTGTTTTCATGCATTTCTTTCACTGCTGCCATCTGCTGGCCAGAATTTGCATGCCACACACGTCTCTGTTTTGGTTAGTAAAGTTTTTTGTATTCGGAGGTGTGGACTCTTGCTGGGCAGGTCTCTACACTGGGGGCAGCCATTTCAGTATCTCCTCATGGCTGTGTGACTAGACACTCCACATTTTTGGGCTCGAGAAGGCATCAGTTTTTGACCACGCAGAAGTCAGCAGTAGTTAGCAGCAGCTCAGCAGCCACAGCAGCTAGCCTCAGGACATATTCTAACAAGTCAGCATTGATACCACTACTACAGAACAGTATTGTATCACCGTTTGTTGTCTTCTCTGGATTAAATAAACCCACGCTGATTTCATCTTCATGTCTGAGTCTGGATCCCTCTAACCTGAACATCTGCCGGTCCTGTCTGCCCCACTGCTTGGATACGAAGGTAAGAAGTCACACAGCTATTATCAGTTATACCTTAATTCGCCTTCATGTGGGAACAGAACAATTACATCTTATCCCTGCAACCACCAAACAAGCCTACAACCCTTGCAGTAAGGGGCAACCTCACTGTAAGGGTACATTTTATCTAATTCCTTGAGTTCATCTTTAAAAAGCAGCCATGACCTGAATACAAAAGTCTGTCCACTACCAGAATGCTATGTAGGATGACCCTTGCTCTCTGTGTTGAATCAGTAGTCACTCTACCCCCTAATGATTCACACCTATATCTGCGCTCAGCAAAGCTCATACTCCCTATTGATTGGAGTGGTTTCACTCTATCTTAGCAGGTGGTGTCTGACCTCTGCAGAGACCATGGCTTACACCTGGAAAGCCTACACTCTATAGGCTGTCGTACACACGACCGAGGAACTCGTCGGTCGAAACACATTGTTTTCCTCGTCGAGTTCCTTGTTAGGCTGTCGAGGAACCTCGACAAGGCAAGTTTCTCCATTCCAGTCGAGGAAAAAGAAGACATGCTCTCTTTTTGGCTCGATGGGACCCTCGACAGTTTCCTCGTCGAAAAATGTTCACGCGACCAGTTTCCTCGGCAAAAAAAAATCCCAGCAAGTTTCTAGCTGGTTTTTGCCGAGAAACTCGGTCGTGTGTACGAGGCCTAAGACTTTGAACGCTTGTTTGCTATAATTACACATCTGGACGAGCTGGCCCTGAATACTTATACAACACACTCTACTAGCAATACATAGCATGATTCAGGTGTGAAATTATTTTTACATATTTAAAGTAGTTGTAAACCCCTACATATACCCAGTGAAGTGACTGGCCGCAGGCGATACACAGAGATGAAACAAATCCTCCTGCATAAGTTGTACCTGTCTCTCTGCAGCCATCTCTGCTCTACAACCATTTAAAATGCAGAATTTATAAAGCTTGTCAGAGTTTAAAAAAGGGGACAGAGAGCTGGAGTTAAACTATGCTGAGCTCAGTGAGGAGAGCTCTGACAGCTGATTGGAGGAAAGAGACACAGCACACAGAAACAGAGCTAAGGCTGTCAATCTGCTGGAGGTCCCTACCTGTCACCATTTTTCTTTTGGCGTTAGGAAAACTTGTCATTCTGATAGCAGAGGAATTAAGCAGCAGACAGAAATTACACTTAAGCCGCGTACACAAGATCGGTTTGCCTGCTAAAAACAGACCGATGGACTGTTTTCATCGGACAAACCGATCGTGTGTGGGCCCCATCGGTTTTATTTCTATCGGTGTAAAGAAATAGAACATGTTTTACATTTTTCCTATGGATAAAAAAAAACAATAGAAAAATCTGCTCGTCTGTATGGAACTCCATCGGTCAAAAATCCACGCATGCTCAGAATCAAGTCGACGCATGCTTGGAAGCATTGAACTTCATTTTTTTTTCGGCTCGTCGTAGTGTTGTACGTCACCGCGTTTTGGCACGATCGGATTTTTGACTGATGGTGTGTAGGCAAGACTGATGAAAGTCAGCTTCATCGGATATCCGACGAAAAAATCCATTGGATTAGATTCCATCAGATATCCGATCGTGTGTACAGGGCTTGAGTGCTCCTAATTGAGACAAGTGTACGCTATAGAGGGATCTGCATTGTTCATATTTTGTATTTGAGGTTTACAACCACTTTAACCACTGAGTAGCGTTATTTCCCATAAGTCAGTATTTAATTTCCACCATAATGGCTCCTTTTTCTGCTCTCCTCGATAGACATCTCACAGAAACTGGCATTTATCACCAGCTAGAAACTAGGGATATTTTAGGGGTAAGAATCCTTAAAAAGAAAAGTAAAATAATTTGTAAACTGACTTTTACACATAGGCAAGTACTTACAATTTATCATGAATGCAATAAAGGGGTACATTTATACTTGGCTAAAAAAAATTCTGAGGTTTACATATATTCAGTTCCATTGCATGAAATCACCCTACTTGTACTTTTCTGGACGCTAAAACACTAAAAGCAGGTAAAAATGTAATTCATCCAAACAGTGACGCTGAGACCACAGTTGCAGC
>NC_053490.1:186642371-186667371 GCF_905171775.1 Rana temporaria | reverse complement strand
TTCTTATATGGAGAGGTAATGAAGGATCTCTGATCCAATTTTTTGAAAAACTCAATATGAACCAGAAAAACATTATACTCACCCACATGATTAATGAAAAAACTATACAATTTCTGGACCTAGAAATCAAACTTGAAGCTCAACGGATTACCACTAAAACCTATTTTAAACCGGTTGAGCGGAATAGCTATATACCGGTGGACAGCTGCCACCATGACCCCTGGTTAATAAATATCCCGAAGGGGCAACTAGTCAGGATCCGTAGGAACTGCACTGATCCACAAACATTCTTGGACCAGGCTAATATGATTGGTGAAAAGTTTGTGAACAAAGGATATGACACTGGTTTTATACAGACACAGATCCAAAATGTGTTAGAAATACCTAGAGAGACACTAATAGAAGATAGGACAAAAAGAACACCTGTGGATGATCAAGTACCGATTATTTTGAATTATAACGTCCAACACAAACAATTGGAGACTATCTTTAAAAGGCACTGGTCTATATTACAGGCGGATAAACAATTACAATGCATATTGCCGAATATGCCAAGAATAATCTATAGATGTGCACCCACTTTAAGGGATTTAGTGGCAAAGAATGTACCTAATCCCCAATCCACCAGACTAACCTTCTTTCAAGGAAAAGGTTTCTTCCCTTGTAAGAGATGTTTTGCCTGCAGAAAGACTAATTTTAATGGACAAAAATGCTCCAGTTTTGTATCTAACGTTACACAAAAGGAATATCAGATTAAAGATTTAATAACGTGCAGAACTGAGGGAGTAGTCTATGCCTTACAATGTCCATGCTCCCTTCAGTACATTGGCCTACGAAAAGGCCTCTGTGGAAACGTCTTAGGGAGCATGTTCAAAATATCGAAAAGGGCTTCCCTGACCATAATGTGTCACGCCATTTCTCCATGTGTCACCAAAACAACCCCAAAGATCTCAAATTTTGGGCTATTGCCAAGTATAACCCACATTGGAGGGGGAGTCATATGGTACGGCAATTAAGTCAGACTGAATCAAGATGGATACATGAAATGAGATCATTATCACCAAATGGGTTAAATATTGAATTTGACCTCAATTGTTTCATCTCTGATTACTGATTTTTTTATATATATATTTTTATATATTTTTATATATATTTTATACATTGACATTTTTATACCTATGTGTTTTAATGTTATAATATATTCCTCTCTGAATTTTAAATAGGTATTTTAAAAAAGGTATTTTAAAATAGGTGATTCTATATGTATTTATGTATAATCAATTTTTTGTCAATTTTTTATCATGTCCGGCAGATATGGTTATTGATAAGTTGCTGGAGTTCTTCTTTTTCCACTTTTAAGTGTTGTACCACTTGTGACCATCGGAGGCTGTTATGCATATATGCATATCTATATTTGCCTAATATAAATTGATGAGTTGTTGGAATTTAAAGTGTTGTACTACTTGTGACCACTGGAGGCTGCTATGTTTATATACATATCCCCAGTTGTCTAATATAAATGATTGTTTTTAATTTCTAAAAATCTTAATTGTTTCTGTATTAAAATTGTATACATGAATATGTTACCAATCCTATCAGCCTGCGATGATGTAAGATGAAATACTCCCTTACTGCAAATCCCGTTTTTGCCTGAATCTCTCGCTGACTATAAATAACATCAGCTGAGACCGGGCAAGCAGTTACCCATGACCAAGTCACGTGTCTAGTGAAGTAACGCGTGGGGGAGGAGTTACGAGCCGGACGGATCGCAGATCTGAATGAGGAGAGTGCATCAGACACGCTGAGCGGCTTTAATCGGAGGATTGGTGCTTTGTTGTCTTAATGCTGTTTTAAACTCGGTGGATTCGTGAGTGTGACCTTGTCAGAAATCATTTATCCCATTCGTTTTGTTCATGCTATTTGCGCTATGAGATTTCTTTCTCTTGTTTGATTTCTATGAGCTGTATCAGTGTGGAGGAGGCGCTGCATATATAGGAAACAGAAGTCTGCAGAGTGTGATTACATCTCACATCTTTCAATCATTACACTGATCTGGGTGTTGTTCACAGAAGAAGCACTGGTATATCCATGCAATTGGACTAATTGTTGTGTGGATCTGTATATATACATTTGGATTTTGAATCACTTGTATTATGGTTTTCACATTATCTTAGTTAATATTCAGCGCATAATACTATATATAATTTTGCACTATTCGTTTGACCTACATCACTTATTGCTGCGTTTATTATTTGGTAATTTTTTTAATGTTATAATTTTAAATATTTAATTAGCGCTGTAGTACTATTTTTATACATTGTTTAAAACGTTGTTAAAAAATGCAGCATGCTCGAAAAAAAAATTTTTGTTTTTCAGAAGCCGAAAAATGATGTGAAGCCCACACACGATCATTTTAAATTACATTTTTTTAAAACTAAATTTTTTTCATGCCGAAAAATGATTGTGTGTACGCGGCATAAGAATAGGATCTCTCAATGTGACACTATCCTCGGATAATATATTAGCACAACTTATGGGAAACTCTAAAGATTTCCTTTGAGACTATAACATGACATGGTTGTCAACTACCTATAATGCATAAATATTTCTTTATACAAGATGCATTTGACCTCTAAATGAAAAAAAACATCTCCCTGACAAGGAACTTGCACTGCCGATTTGCTATGTTGGAGGTCCTATCTTCTTTCTTGCCTTCAAGTGATGACAATGTCCTTGAACAGACAGTAGTTGAAAAGGACAGGTCCATGCCAAATATAAGATCAGCAGTCTCTTCTCCTGAAATACTGTGCATATGACAGAGTTACAAGCTGCCTAATAAAAATGTGCTATGTAAGATAGTTTGACAGGTTGGATCCACCAGAACTGTGGTGTGGGAGAAAAAAAATAAGATTCTAATTGGCTGCTGTGGGTAACAAACTATTGCTCAGACATGTCTACCTAGACTTTCATTGCATTTTCACTTCTAGTCTTCTTCCCTGAAACAACTTCACTTCTGGTAAATATAAAAATGGATAAATCTTATTAAATTTGTATATTTATATACAGTACATGCAAGCTAAACTTACACAGCTCTACAACACAGCACAGCCAGCCTGATGAATGCACAGTATACTCTTCCGCAGATCCCAATACATATTGCTCAAACCAATTCTGTCTCTCAAACCTTGCATGAAGAAATTTACAGGTCACACACCAGACGGTGGTGCGGTATAAAACTTTATTGATTCAATGCATGCTCTCACATTTCTGGTGAACAAATGTACATGTATAACCAGATTTAGAGACAGTTACGCCGGCGTATCAGTAGATACGCCGTCGTAACTCTGAATATACGCCGTCGCAAATTTAAGCGTATTCTGGAAACCAGATACGCTTAAATTAGGCTAAGATACGAGCGGCGTAAGTCTCCTACGCCGTCGTATCTTAGGGTGCAATTTTTCCGCTGGCCGCTAGGTGGCGCTTCCGTTGAGTTCGGCGTAGAATATGTAAAAGACTAGATACGCCGATTCACGAACGTACGTGTGCCCGTCGCAGTAAAGATACGCCGTTTACGTATGGCTTTTACCGGCGTAAAGTTAGTCGAACAAATAGCTGGCCTAGTCAATGTTAAGTATGGCCGTCGTTCCCGCGTCGAAATGTGAAAATTTTACGACGTTCGCGCAAGTCGTCCGTGAATGGGGCTGGACGTAATTTACGTTCACGTCGAAACCAATACGTCCTTGCGGCGTACTTTGGAGCAATACACACTGGGATATGTACACGGACGGCCCATGCGCCGTTCGTAAAAAACGTCAATCACGTCGGGTCACCAATCATTTCCATAAAACACGCCACCCATCCTCATTTGAATTAGGCGCGCTTACGAGGGCCCCATTTACGCTACGCCGCCGTAAGTTAGGAGGCAAGTGCTTTGTAAAAACAGTACTTGCCTCTCTGACTTAAGGCGGCGTAGGGTAAATACGATACGCTACGCCGCCTTAAAGATGCGGCGCCCTACCTGAATCTAGCTAGTAGTATTTGCACCAGGAAATGCCCCTTCCTCTCTTAGGCCTGGTTCACACCTTTGCATTTTTTGTGCATTTTCAGTTTTGCAGAAACACACTACAGTCCATTTAACATGGTTTCCTATGGGTCATGTTCACATCTCTACATTTTATGGAAAGGGCCAGGGACCTTTGTCAGGTTCCATAGGCTTCAATGGATCAGAGGAGTATCGAAAAATGAAAAATGCTCCTGAAATATGCAAACTGCAACCTGCATGGGTGTGAACCAGGCCTTAGTCTGCTATGGTACAGGTGATTATAAAGACTGAAAATAAAGTCAAATTCAGGTATTTATACTAGCTGCATTTAAAGCGGAGTTCTTCCCTAAAAAAATAACTATTAACAGCTTGCCTTTAATGTAAAAAAAAAAAAAAAAAACTCACTTCTATCTGGCTGTTACCAGGCAGATTTCGTAATCGCTGTATAAATATCAATGGTCCCAAAAAAAGTGTCAAAAGTGTCCGATCTGTCTGCCATAATGTCACAGTCCCAATTAAAAAAAAAATTGCTTTTTTTTTTTTTAACCAAAAATATGTAGAATACATATTGGCCTAAACTGAGAAAGAAATTAGTTTTTTTTTTTGGGAGGGGGGGGATTTGGGGGATATTTATTATAGCAAAAAGTAATTTTTCAAAATTGCCGCTCTTTTTTTGTTTATAGCGCAAAAAAAAAAACGCACAGATGATAAAATACTACCAAAAGAAAGCTCTATTTGTGGGGAAAAAATTACATCGATTTAGTTTTTGTACAATGTCGCACGACTGTGCAATTGTCTGTTAAAATGATGCAGAAAAAACGCAAAAAATGTCTCACGGGGGTGAAGTGGTTAAAAATTGTAATCAATTGCAACTACATTCCAAATAACGGACTACTTTTTTCAATCAAACAGGAATCGGAATTTAACTGGGAAAATGTTGGAAGTGTGCACATATAAGTCACCTAGGAATAATAAAGATTTCTTTGCAGTCAGGAAAGCATCCAGCTTACTACAGCCCCTGACACAAGCCTAACGATTCTAGCACAGAACAAATGTATTTGGCTGCAGCAGTGACAGCACTTTGCAATGTGTCCTACCTATCAGAATAATGTATACCTCTGAGACAGACTGTACATAGCTAGAATTACTGACGCTTCTGGCTCAGGGAGATAAGCCCTCACACGTGTTATGTGCCAGCTGGACATTTACAATTCAAATTGACATATAGATTTAATAAAATCCAGAGTCTTTCGTCCCTAGGTTGTATATATTCCCAGAGATTGGGAAAGCGTTCGCTCCAATGACATGGAAGAATTAGACAATTATGCAAAGCAATTAACGTGTTGGTCTGCTGGTTTGCTTTGCACTTTAATCAGTCTATAAAAGCAAGTTACTCTAAACTCACGAAGTTGAAAAGTATATCCTTTTATCTAGAAAGCCATGTAAATGCCACCCAAAAAAAAAAAAAATGTAATCTGATATTAGGTTAATATTCTGCATGGTACAAACACATTGGATAACTGCTTTCAGTACAACATTTTTATTTTATTTTTTTATTTGATATTCGGCTGCAGTGAGAGGGTCAGAGCCATGTATGAAACAGGCTATCCGTACGTCATCAAAATCTTGCAAATCCTCTGAGAATTTCTCTATGCCAGGGCGATACCCAACCGAGCCTTAAGCAGACAGAAAGCAATAGTTATACCCAAATTGATTTTTAGAACACCCAAGTTAGCAATCTTCAAGACCATGTGTTCAGCTTTATTCCAAACCTTAATTAGATTAAGATGGCTTAAGATAAGCAGAATTCAGCAGAGGCAAGTAGAACTGTCCACAGAAAGCACATACATTTCCATTTACTTTACACTTGCTGAAGATTCACTTTGCTTCTTGGGGAAAAAAAATCAATAAGTAGCCAGCGAAAGGCTTCTGAAAATAAATGAAGCACATACAAGTATAAAAGAAATTGTAGTTGTAGTTTTATTTGCTGTCATTTAATTTGTTGTTTTTGGTCAATAAATTTGTCAATTCATTTGTCATTTAACAATACCCATGTTAAATATTACAGATATCATTATTATATTAATGTAATAGCCAAAGGCAGTTTCAAATATATGACCATTTGTAGCCCCAGGCAAGGGTCCACTATCTTGAGGGTGCTAGTTTAGGGGGTTAGAAAAAGCACATATGTAATATATTGTTGGTTCAGTAACTAGGGTGTACATGCACTATATTACCAAAAGCCCTGCTTTTACATGAACTTTAATGGCATCCCAGTCTTAGTCTGAAGGGTTCAATATTGAGTTGACACACCCTTTGTAGCTATAACAGCTTTAACTCTTCTGGGAAGGCTGTCCACAAGGTTTAGGAGTGTGTCTATGGGAATGTTTAATAATTCTTCCAGAAACGCATTTGTGAGGTTAGGCATGAATGTGGACGAGAAGGCCTGGCTCACAGTTTCCGATCTAATTCGTCCCAAAGGTGTTCTATCGGGTTAAAGTCAGGACTCCATGCAAGCCGGTCAAGTTCCTTCACCCCAAACTTGCTCATCCAAGTCTTTATAGACCTTGCTTTGTGCACTGGTGCGCAGTCATGTTTGAACAGAAAGGGGCCATCGCCAAAATGTTCCCACAAAGTTGGAAGCATGAAATTGTCCAAAATGCCTCGGTATGCTGGTACGCACATCCTTGTATTTATAGACCTTGCTTTGTGCACTGGTCCAAATCATTTGGTGAAGGGGGATAATGGTGTGGGGTAGTTTTTCAGAGGTTGGGCTTGGCCCCTTAGTTCCAGGGAAGGTAACTCTTAATGCATCAGCATACCGAGGCATTTTGGACAATTTCATGCTTCCAACTTTGTGGGAACAGTTTGTCGATGGCCCCTTCCTGTTCAAACATGACTGCGCACCAGTACACAAAGCAAGGTCCATAAAGAGATGGATGAGCGAGTTTGGGGTGGAGGAACTTGACTGGTCTACATAGAGTCCTGATCTCAACCCAATAGAACAGCTTTGGGATGAATTAGAGCAGAGACTGCAAGCCAGGCCTTCTCGTCCACATCAGTGCCTGACCTCACAAATTTTCTTCTGGAAGAATGGTCAAACATTCTCATAGAAACACTTTTAAACCTTGTGGACAGCCTTCCCAGAAGAGTTAAAGCTGTTATAGCTGCAAAGGGTGGGCCAACTTAAAGTTCACGTACGTGTAAAGGCAGGCATCCCAATACTTTTGGTAATATAGTGTACATGCAAGCCCCTTCGAGTGAATTTTTTTTTATTTTTTTAAGAAAGCGGTGCAACAATCTCCTCACTTTGAAAGAAGGCATCCAAATCTTTGATATACATCTCAAAGATTTTACATGAAAATTTGCATGCTGGATCGCCGAGTCTGCTATATTGGGCAATTATTTCACTCACAGGAGGGTGGTGACATCACGTGACCAGACTCCTTTCAACACGCTTCGTCATTCACAAACATCATGGGGGCGTGGTCACGCACGTACAATTCGCTATATATATTACATACACACACTTTCATAAACAGATATGTTTTATTTTTTGGACTATTGAAAAGCATATGCGCTGCATTTATGTTCTATTCTTGTTAATTTCCTTACCCAAAAAAATTGTACTAGCAGCTGTGCTATATTATTTGTGTGCTTTCATATACATTTATATTGTTATATATTTATGTAGTGCAGGCGATTAGTGTTTTCTAAGCACTCATTTCAATCGGGAATGGGAACTGCCATTAGAACTATGGGAGAAGATTTGGTCCCAGGCCACAAGAGTTCTTGTTATTTGAAAACCTAAATAAACATCCAAAAAAAGAAAAAAAGGTGAGCTGACATTTTTAGGTGCCTCTGAGAGGGTTTGCTACGGGTTCCTATTATCTGTGGTTATGCCACTGATTGTGTCACAATAAATCAATAAATCTTGGATTACTTTTGTTGAAGTTCAAGAGATGCAAGTTTGGGTAGATCTACTTGGATTTATTTTATTTTATGTATATTGCAAATATTTGTTTTTACAAGAAGTTTTAGTCTATCCTTCTACACCACTGTGCGATGTCTTCTGCATATGTACTCAACTTTTCATCTGTTGTAAACCATGGGTGGATCAGGAATGGATACAGAGTTGAGGACATAAATGGAACGTTAATCATAGCCTAGAAGTCCCAAATTTGTTTTGATTTCATAATTTTCTTTTTTAAGGGCACATTCACTGGAGTGCATTATTTTTGGGCGTCACTTGGTTTAATCTTTTTATTTTCTCTTTTTTTTAATTAACTTCAACTCCATACTAACTGTGGTGTGAGGACATGTGGTGCGTTAAGTTGCCATGCACATACTGCATTTTTAACCAGCACACACACTACCACACATGTATGGTGTAATTAGGGAATATAGAAAACAATTATTTTCTATGTGCTATTGTATGATCAATGCGCCGGGTGATTTACGCTACGCCGCCGCAACTTTACACGCAAGTGCTTTGTGAATAAAGCACTTGCCTGTGAAACTTGCGGCGGCGTAACGTAAATGAGATACGTTACGCCCGCCGACATTTACGCCGATCTACGAGAATCTGCCCCTATGTTTCTACATCTGGTATATGTTCCTAGAAGTAAATCTACAATGGGATTTGTTAATGTTGCAGGCTGTGGTGTTGCAGTGCAGACATTAGTCAGACAGTCTTCAGGGATAACCATATCATAACTAGCGAAACTTGAGACAAATCACTGCTGACCAAGCTTTCCGACATATCTATGCACTACTTCTAGCCCTTCTTTTTCAGAATATTTCTTTGTTTAGAGGTGCACGATCAGGAAAATGATGATCAGACATATAGGTAGGGGCTTTCGTCTTGCAACGACTTTAATGTGGGTTTGCAATGATTGGCAAAGATTGACTCATTATTGAATACAAATATAACTTAAAAAGTATGAGGAGACTAATTTGTTAAGCGTTAAATGACCCATTAATTGGTAGTTTGCAGAGATGCCAAAGCTGGTCTATTAAACAGTAAAAACGGACAATCACAATGCAGTCAAAATATTGGCACCCCACAGTGTTATCAAAACACTGTAAAACTTAGAGGTATTTATAAAAAAAAAATCACAACTTTTTTAGTTTTGAATAGTGTGCAGATGAATTGGAACATCTGTCAGTTTTTATTGCTGTCTGTGCCCCCGTTAGTGAGATTCCCCCTCTTTAACCGCTTCAGCCCCGGAAGATTTTACCCCCTTCCTGACCAGAGCACTTTTTACAATTTGGCACTGTGTCGCTTTAACTGACAATTGTGAGGTCTTTCGACGTTGTACCCAAACATAATTTCTGTCCTTTTTTCCCCACAAATAGAGCTTTCTTTTGGTGGTATGTTATCACCTTTATTTTTTGCGCTATAAACAAAAAAAGGTCGACAATTATGAAAAATAACAATATTTTTTACTATAATAAATATCCCCAAAAGTTAAAAAAAAAATGTTTTTCCTCAGTTTAGGCCAATATTTATTCTTCTACATATTTTTGGTAAAAAAAAAAATATGGAATAAGCGTTTATTCATTGATTTGCGCAAAAGTTATAGCGTCTGCAAACTATGGCAAAGATTTTTGGATTTTTTTTTTTTTACTAGTAATGCCGGTGATCTGCGATATTTAGCAGTACTGCGACAATGCGACAGACAGATCAGAGACATGACAATTTCTTGGGACCACTGGCATTTATACAGCGATCAGTGCTATAAAAATGCACCGATTACTGTGTAAATGTCATGGCAAACTGGCATTGATGGGGTTAACACTAGGAGGCGATGATGGGGTTAAATGTGTGTTCCTTCAGCATGTTCTAACTGTGTGGGGATGTGAGTGACTAGGAGAGAAGCCATATTGTTTCTTCCTTCGTAGGAAGAAACAATATGGCTCCTCTCCTCTGACAGCACAGGAATTTATGTGTTTACACACAAATCCCTGTGCTGGCGCTAGTGCATGCGATATCGCGTGGCCGGCAGTGATCGTGCCCGCTGTTCACATGCATCAGGTCCCCCACCATTCAGCGGCCGCGCGTGCCCTCTGGTGGCCGAAAATGTGTAGGACGCCCAGGAGAGCCATTGTGCCGCAGTATATCTGCTTGACACAGTCGACACAAGTGGTTAATTGTCCTGTTCATCATTATCATTGAGAGTGAAAGTAAAAGAAAATCCCACATTTTGGGTTTTATTTCTATAAGGACACTAGTTCTGGTGAACTGGGGGTCCCAGAGAAACTCTCTTAATTTGCAGGGTTTTTCTAAGACTTCCTGCTTGGCTCTGGGATAGGAAATTAAGGGAAATCTCCGCAATGGGACACAGGTGGCGGAAACTGATCTGATTTAAAAAACCTGAATTGCTCTATCTAAAAATGAAAAAAAAAATTGCATAAAGTTCTATTTTAAGACTTTCTAATACATATACCTAGAACAGGTATAGTAATGAAAAATTGGCGCTTTTTTTTGGTAGCAGTCAGGCAATTAGCTTTATTTTTTTTATTAGGCCAGCAAGTGTAACCCCGGTATTCATGACATTTTAGGACTGATGTCTATAAGCACCATTTAACATTTTGCCCAATGTGGTAGTAAAATGAGCAGATGCTGAGCACAAAACTAATTTTTAAATAAATTCACTGAAGCTCCCTGAACTTGATGATGAGAGAAACATCCGGGTAATTTTAACAAAATTTTAATATCTCTCTGTATGCGATTCGAACCAAGACCAGACACCCAATATCCTTTCTTCTCTTAAACCCCCCCCCCCCCCATTTTAATTTCTTATTTTCTTATCTGTTCTTGTACCATCAATTACCTACCAGTTTGGAGTCCGTAATCTAGAGTATTTATGATCGTATGTTCCTGCTGAAAGGTTTCATATATAACCTGTGCAATGTAAGCTTGTTCTCTTTTACTAATAAAGACGTAATACATTAAAATAAATAAAATTCACAAGCAAAAGTTTATGAAAAGTATAGAAAAAAACATGTTTCCATAGCAATCACATTTCAGGCATTATTGATTTTAAAAGTACAGGTTTATTTATGAAAGTGGTCTACTAATTTGTTGCTACAGCCAGCACCCCCTATTTTATTTTACTGCTACAAAGGGCAAAATTCCAAATTTGATGTAATAAGGTGTGACTTTTTATAAATGTCTTTGATATAATAAAGATACAAATAAATACAAAATTGCAATAACAATTTAATATTTTATAAACAGTTTTATGTATAATTTCAACACAAACTAGATTGCTCCGTAAAATGTACCTGAAATCATTGATCAAAATGTGCTCTTTCAATTATTAAACCCTAACAATTGTGATTTGTTTAGCCATTCTTGACTTATGTTAATGTTTAAATACACAGAAAAGATGTACTGTTGCAGTTATGATTCTCACCAGTAGTGGGCATTATTCTACCACTTTTCAACTACAGAATGCAATATAAAAATAGGAAATGACATTACCTACTAAAATGAATACAGACGGCAGACTGCGGGGCTACGTTTTTATCTAAAAACCTGATGCAAATGTTGGTATCTGTAATGCATTGCTGACATAAACTGTGTTTTAAATGCATATCACAATTGTAAAATCTTTTTAGGAAAGCAAAAGTGGCAATTTAGATTTCATTTTGTATGTACTCTGTAAACATGAAAATTGAAACCGGAGTCACCTATTGCAAAGCAAATATGAATCAGATTCCATATAATTAAGGTAGAAAAGGGTTTTTTTTTAAACCTGCAACGTCATTGTGGATATGTTTATCCCTGTGACACCAATCTTTATAAGGGTAACAGGGGGCACTGGGACAGAAAGGTATCAGCAGTAATACAAAAAATAGGCATATACTGTACAGGGAGAAAAAAAAGAATTGTTTGCCCACTTACAAAGAATTAAAGGGTCTATCATTTTTTTTCATAGGTGTATTATAAAATGATGGAGACACCAAAAATCCAGAAAAAACACATTACAAATGCTATAAATTGAGTTGCAGTTCAGTGAGTAAAATAAGTATTTGATCCCCGAGAAAACAATAAAATTAGAAACCCTTGTTGGCAAGCACAGGATTAAGACATTTGTTGTGGTTAGTGACCAGGTTTGCACACATCTCAGGAGGGATTTTGATCTGCTCTTTTTTACAGATCTTTTCTAAATCCTTACGGTTTCTTAGCTGTCTCTTGGCAACTCGAAGTTTCAGCTACCTCCATAAATTTTCTATAGGATTAAGATCTGGAGACTGGCTTGGCCTCTCCATGACCTTAATTTTCTTCTTCTTGAGCCACTCCTTTGTAGACTTGGTAGTATGTTTTGGGTCATTGTCATGCAGAAAGACCCGTACATGACTCACCTTCAGTGCTCTGGCTGAGGAAAGAAGGTTCTTATCCAAGATTTTACAATAAATGGCCCCGTCTATTGGCCCCTTAATGCAGCAAAGTCGGTCTGTATCTTTAGCAGAGAAACAGCCCCAAAGCATAATGTTTCCACCTCCGTGCTTGACTGTAGGCATGGTGTGCGTAGGGTCATAGTGAGTATTTTTCTTTCTCTAAAAGTCTAAAAAAGAAAAATACATCACTTGGCCACTAGATGGCCCCAAGTATCATAGAATATTCTACAAACTTGCCAGACACAACCACATTCAGCTCCTCTAGTGTTTAATTTTTTATTACATATTTGGCTTTTTTTCTTACTAATGAGAGTTAGAGTCAAGTCTATGATGTAATACAAGTGCTCATTTCACTTTTGCGCATAATTGATCATATAAGGCTTTGCATGGCCTGTTGAGGCTCCTGTGAACAGGCATAATGTGGCTGCCATAGTCCCATACATATTTTCCCATTTCTATTACAGTGGATATATAAAAATAAAAAAATTCTAGTTTTAGATAGGACTAGAACCTCTGTCTTTTTGCTGTCTGTATTCCCACTAATGAGATTCGTCCTCTGTATTGGTCCTGGTGATCACTACAGTACATAAAGTAAAGATGGGAAATCAAACATTTATGAGTTGTCACAGAAAGGGTGGGAAGGGAAATCTTCCAGTGGGTTAGTTCTGGTTCTGTTCTGGTTACTAAGAGAAGATTCACGTTGAAGAGCTCTCCTTTTGCATTCTGCTGTGTCTCCTGTTACAAGAAGTGAAGGCAAATCTCCCTGATGAGAGACAGAAGAAGGAACTGACAGGGATTCTTAACCATACCTAATCTATCGAAAATTGGAAAAAAAAAAAAGGGTTTTGGCTTTACACACTCTTCAAAAGGCAGCCATTTTCAACCAGGGTTCCATCCCCAGGGTTTCTTTAAAGGTTGGTTCCCTTAGAGGTTCCTTGAGCTGTGGCTAACTGACCTCTTTTTAATGGTACCTGCATAGCCCCAGGCCCAACACCACTTGGCAGCAGTATTATACCAATGATCTTTATTCTGACCATTCTATACATTTTATTTAGCAGGGGTTGCCGAGACCTGAAATGTATTTCAAGTGTTACCCTGGGAGAAAAGTTTGAGAAAGGTTGCTTTAAGGTGTAAGCAAACTGTATATCATCTAAATCCATTTAGAGGAGTTTTTTTTTTTAATCTTGCTATCAAAATAAAAAATAAAGATATAATAAAGATTGAAAATCAAGGTACTATACATGTCACATGCACACATTCTGGATATGCCGCTAGTGTACATTTACTATGGTTGTTAAATTCTACTGTATCTCATCAGGCTATACACTTTGCAAGAGGTCCTGCAGTAATCGTGTCTTTATTTTGCTCTCTCTCGCTCTCACTTTTCAGCTTATGTAATGCTTTTATGAATGTATTGATTTCCATTACATGTTTAGATGAAATTGAGTTTATTTTGTGCAGCGCTTGACTTTAGGGAACAGGACTGAGACAAAATCTAATTTTATTTTAATTGATTGGTTCCCAATTTCAATACCCTAAAGTCAGCACTGATACATTTTCCACACTCCTTTTGATGCCTTCTCTGTGTCTCATAGACCAAAAGGTAGTATGTCATGAAACCGATTGTCTGAAACTATACAGGCTGCAAGCTTTAGCCGGGGAACCATTAGCATTGTTTCTTACATTGTTTAAAGTAATGAGGCCTAAAATGTTTTGAAAAGCTCATATCCAGAGAAGCATTACACGATTTATCATCATGGGAGTCATAAAAATGACAACACTATTATTATTATTATTATACAGGATTTATATAGCGCCAACAGTTTGCGCAGCACTTTACATCATGGAAGACAGTACAGTCACAATACAAATCAATACAAATATTAAGATGTACCGTATTTATCGGCGTATATCGCACAATTTTTTTCCCTGAAAATCAGGGCAAAATCGTGGGTGTGCGATATACGCCGATACCCGCTTTCCGCGCCTAGTTTGAATGCCTGCGCCGCAATATACCGAGCGCAGTACACTCGGGTACATTCGGCCAGGCTCGGCTTCACTCGTAGTCACGCTCTGACGTTTATGCGTGAGAAGCCGAGCCTGGCCGAATATACGCGAGTGTACTGCACTAGGTATACGTCGGCGGAGGCTTCAAAATGAGCGCGGGAAGTGGGAATTCGCCATTAAGACAGCGCGAGAGAAGCCAGGAGGACACCGCCGAGGCCGCAGACAGATACCGGACCGGACGAGGCCGCCGATGGACGCCGGGCAAGACACCAAAACTGTAAGTATTAAAATGTAATAAAAAAATTTTTTACAGAAAAAAAGGTCACAATTAGGGGTGCGCACTATATATGCCGGAGCGCGCAATACCCCGATAAATATGGTAGTTAAACATAGGATGCAGATTATGTTTTTGAAAAAAACAACTGATCTCAATAAAAAAAAAAAAAAAAAAAAACATACATTTCCACTTACAGAAGGATACTTGCCATGGTATGCACTCTTTCAATGTTCAGTTATTAACCATTTTAAAATTATGAAGATTTTCAGGTGCTCAGTCCAAGTGACCATACATAGCATAGGCAAAGAATATTTGGAAGTCAAGAGGTCCCTTATTTTAAAAGTAGAAATTTTTATTTTCGTTTTTTAGGATGAATATTTTCTAAAAATGAATCCCCATCGAATGTTTTTCTTAGTTTACACAGATTCATTTATTGCCATGTGTGTCTCTTTGTAATATATGTTCTATGTATTTTAATGTATGCACTAGAGAACCAGAAATACTATCATGCACCCTTAGGCCGCATACACACGGTCGAACATGTCTGCTGAAACTGGTCCGCGGACCAGTTTCCGCGGACATGTCCGACCGTGTGTACGGCCTAGCGGACAAGTTTCCAGTGGACAAAAGTTTCTTAGCAAGCTAAGAAACTGGTCTGCTGGAAACATGTCCGTCGGACATGTCCGATGTTTAGTACACCTAAATCGGACATGTCTGCTGGTTATGACGTGTAACCAGCGTCCCGAAATCCCGCGCATGCGTCGAATTGATTCGACGCATGCGTGGAAGCATTGCACTTCCGTGTTTGAGAACGTTGGTGTCTTCTACGTCACCGCGTTCTCTGTCCGCGGGGATTTTGGTCTGATGGTGTGTACACACATCAGACAAAAAGCTCCCAGGAGACATGTCCGATGAAAACGGTCCGAGGACCGTTTTCATCTGACATGTCTCCTCGTGTGTACGGGGCCTTAGTTGGAAATATAAATATATGTGAAATGTACTTCAGAGAGGGACCCTCTGCAGCTATAAGCACTGTGGAGCAATCTGTCCTTAGCACTAAAGATGTTCTCAAGTTTCTGAAGCTGTTCCCTGAGTGACTCGGCTCACTCTGCTCCCCCCAAACTCATCAGCTTTTCAACATTTCTAATCTTTAATGTGAGAACACAATAGGTGTACTGGGAGGGGGAACACAGGAAGCTAAGCTGCTGAGGCAACTTTTTGGATTTTGGTGCTTTTGCTGTGAACTTTGAGGATAGATTTCTCCGCAATTGCAATTTCTGCAGCTACAGAGGTCAGTGGGTGCATCTTTTAAAGCTCCTTTGTTGCTCCTAAGGATTATGTAAATGCCTAAATGTCCATGCCCGAGGCACAGGTTATATTTAAGAATATAAATCCTAACCTCAGCAGAAAATGTTAAGCTCCATACTCCCTCTTTTAGCCCCTCACTGTTGGTATGTGAGCATGTCCATGGCTTCAAGAGACATGCAGTGAGGTTAGGGAGGTAAAAAGGTGCTGGGGCTAGAGACGGTTTCTTTCTAGAGGTTGAGATTTTCATAACAGAGTGTCATAGGTGTTTTGGTGGTGCTCAGGTAGCTTTGGTAAAGAATGATATGCCAATTAATATTTACAGACAAAACTGGTTTACTTGAAATGTCTTTGTATAAATTAAAAATACATATGTATAACGTTGACATACCAAGTTATTTTCATTTACCAAAATCAAGTCCAACATTTTTAATAATTGTAACAGATTTTAGTCCCCTATAAATATTTTATGCATTTAAATTCCCACAAAAGGTGCAGTTTGATTCAAATGTACAGATATGGGAGGGAGCCACAGGTATTTGTATTTAAAAAATGCAAAAAAATACCTGCTCATCTTGACAAAAATGTTGTTAGATGATAATTTCCTATGCTTTCTGCCTGTACTGCATTCTCCTGCTAGGATGCAGCCACTGTTGGGCCAACACATTTCAACCCAACTCCTTTGAGGGGAGGCCAGACAGGGCCACCCAGAATGTGACTTTTTGGCCAGTTTATCAGGGATCAGTTAAAATTTGTACAGTGTAGTACCAGCTTTAGATTGAAGAACAAGAAATTAACTGTGTTTGGAAAACATATGTTCCCATGAACGTAGTTCTCCAAATCTTTTTAAATATATTGTTCAGTCATTTTGGTTTATTATCCTTTTAACCGATGTTTCCCCTACAGCACTTTCATCACAACTGTTTTATTTTTACTTAATTTATTTCTTCTTCTGTATGCATGTTTTTGCTATGAAATGTATTATCATCATGGTAACCAAGAAACTGCACAGGCAGATCAAGTCTATACTTTTCTTTTTCGTACAATACTGCGGTAAACAAAATGTTTATTGGAAAAAGGGCAAATTGTCAGACAAAAGTCGTATTTCATATAAAGAGTAAGAAGATCTGAAGGTAAAATTAATTGTACTTTTGGTCTTAGGGATGTGTGTGCATTTTATACAGCATTTGTCTTCCCCCCGTGGCGCTCCAGACATTTATTTGTAATAGGAATTTATCACATTACATCATACTCTGGCGCCTAGAACAGAAATAATGTGCACACACGTCAAGACCTTCCAGATGATTAGCAGCAATTCATGGGGACCAAATGTCTTGCCTAATAACATTCACTAGATTCGAGCAACAGTCATTTGCAAAGAGTTCACCGATGAAGTACATGGGGGCTGTTTTACCAGCCATAGAATTTGTATTTCTGAATTATTACACAGCCCTGCCAGACAACACAGCCAGAAGGATGACACCATTGCCCTATTACAATTAGGAAGTACAGTAGTGTCATCTTCATTCCCCCCAGCTGGTATGTGGACAGTCAAGGAGCTGGAGTAGAATGATGAGGTCATCTCTCTGCCTCCTCCTATCAAACTATGAGGACATTTACATGCAGCAGTACCGATTGCCTTCTGATGCTGCCCCTCCCTCTCTCGGTGCTGAAGTACATGGAAATAAAGAAGGCAAATACCAAGTTAAATTCAAGAACTTACACCGCTTGCATTTAAAAAAAAAAAACAATATAGGAAATTACTGATGAACATAGATCTGCATTAATGCGTGTGTTTAATATCTGCGAGGAGTTCATCTTTAACCACTTGACCACTGGGCACGTAAACCCACTTAATAACCAGACCAGGTTAGGATGAAGGAAAAAAGCTGGGACAGCCGCACTCCAAAAAAACTCCTCCTTTAATTAAAAATCACAAAATACATGCCACAGCAAAAAACAGCACAACAAAAGAAAAGCTGACGTTTCGCACTATGCCTTAGTGCTTCTTCTTAGCTATGAAGAAGCACTAAGGCATAGTGCGAAACGTCAGCTTTTCTTTTGTTGTGCTGTTTTTTGCTGTGGCATGTATTTTGTGATTTTTAATTAAAGGAGGAGTTTTTTTGGAGTGCGGCTGTCCCAGCTTTTTTCCTTCATCCTAACCTGCATTTTGATTGCACTGCCTGCACCCTTGGCTCGGACCACAGGAATCAGATTACCTGGTTCTCTTTGAGCGGTTACCCACTCTCTCATTTAATAACCAGACCAATTTTCAGCTTTCGGTGCTCTCACAATTTGAATGACAATTACTTAGTCATACAACATTGTACTCGAATGAAATTTTCGTCCTTTTTTTCACACAAATAGAGCTTTCTTTTGGTGGTATTTAATCACCGTTGGGTTTTTTATTTTTTGCGCTATAAGAGAAAAAAGACTGACAATTCTGTAAAAAAAAATAATTTTTCTTTGTTTGTTATAAAATGTAGCAAATTTTGTATTTTTTCTTCATTCTTTTGCATAAATGTGAAAGATGAAGTTACACCGAGTAAATAGATACCCAACATGTCACCCTTCAAAATTGCACACGCTCGTGGAATGGCGCCAAACTTCGCTACCTAAGAATCCCCATAGGCGACGTTGCAGGGTATTTTGGGGTATTGCAGAGTATTTTGGGGCATTGCAGAGTATGGGGGTATTGCAGAGTATGGGGGGTATTGCAGAGTATTGCACAGGGAGGGATGGATGGCTGGATCTGTGACTGCATTTGTCACAGATCCAGCCCACAGCAGCTGCTGCTGCTTCCGCTCTCTCCCCTCTCCTCTCTCACACTGTTCGGTACAGAGAGAGGAGGGATCGCTTCGTCATTCAGCGGCGATTTACCGTGATCCGCCGGGTCACGGACATTCCCGTGTGCGCGCCCCAGAGGGCGCACGGGAGCGCGATTCTGGGAGGACGTCCATGGACGTCCTCCCAGAGTTAAGCAACCGCCTTGTTGACGTATTTTGTCTATAGGGCGGTTGTTAACTGGTTAAACAAAAAACTCTGGGTGGTGAAGATTTGGGAGTGCATGAGCTCATGACAGAGGACTGGTATCTTGGCTAATTGGTCTTGAGAGGGTTTCTTATTATTGATTTTATCTCATGTAATCTTCAGTAAAAGTAACTAGCTATTATATTTCATGTGGCTGTGAATTATTAAACTGTTTGATATTGTGCAATACCTTAATACCCGACAGGTGTATATCCAAACTATAAAGTCTTAGCTCAAAAATAGGGTTGAGATTGAGGTAGATGGTAGATAAACAATATGTCATATCTATAGTCACACAAGTTCTTAAATGATCAAATACCACAACAAGAAATCTCCATTTGTGTGAAAAAATAATAAAAATGTCATTTGCGTACAGTTTTGCATGAAAGCGCAATTGCCAATTAGAGTAGTGCAGTGCTGGATAGCAAAAAATAGCCTGGTCATGAAGGGGGTAAAACCTTCCAGTGGTCAAGTGGATAATAATACCTAATAATAAAGGTAAATGTGTGACAATTCACAAAGGGTGTCATTGAAGGCAAATTTTTACTGGAAGAACTGAGAGGCTACCAATTGACTTCTGTACAACCAACCTGTCAGATTTTGCCCAATAAGCGATATTGGCCATAGCCTGGAGCGCTGAACAGTGTATTCTGATGGCAGGGAAATCTCCCCGCTGTCAGAATACAATAGCTTTCTTACAAACACGTTTAACCAATCAAAACAAGGGTCATCTGAGATAGTTCGGAATATAACTTAATCTCCAAGCCAATTAGCAGGAACTTGACCCTGGAATAGTTTATTTCACCCAACCATTTTAGGTTATTTTGACCCGCTATATCGAGCAAACACTATCTTCTTCCATTTTCGCTATAACTAAATATTACCTTTTATATTCTCCTATCTTGATTATATACGATTGTTATTGATAGCTAGCATAACATCACTAAATTGTTCTGACAACTGAAATGTCACACTAAGGAATACTCCTTACATTTGGTGCTATATAATTCATGAGAGAAGCATAGTTATAACTGCTTTTTTGCATTTTATTATTTTCATTGTATAAATATGAATGGTACTATTCTTATGACCTTTGTTATGTCTTACATAATAAAATATTCAAACAAGAATACAATAGCACAGCGGGAAGGATTCCCCCAGCTGGTTGAAAAAAAAAAAAAAAGAAAGACTCATCTATGGGCTGCTTCAGGCTGGCTATACACAGTTCGAATCTTGGTCGGTTCAGCAGGAACCGGCCAAGATTCAAGCTGTTATTGGGCAGGCTAAATGTACCAAGTTGATCGATTGATCAACTTGGGTTCAGCCAGCCTGCCGGATTCTCTTACAATTATAGCAGCCGCTAGCGATAATCACTATCTTCTCCCAGCGGAGACGGCTTCCCCCGTCCGCGTCTGCCAGGAGAAAACAATTGCCAATTCCCCAGTCAGCGCTGTGTGATGATGGGGGAATCATGCAAATTTATTTTCTGCAACCCGTAGTTGCAGGAAAGAAATTTGCACCGTGTATGGCCAGACTTACCTGGAACAAGCATGCAGATCAGGAGTTCTGAGTTTGCCATAAAAACGTTATTTGCTTTCGTGTTCCAGGCCAATGACTCAAAGTATTAAGCCAGGGGCAACAAGACAACTGTTTTTTTTTTTTTGTTTTTGTTTTCAAAGGTGGTCAGCAATGGAAGCCTCCATATCACACAAAGTACAGGTTTCCTACAAGCAAAGCCACAAGCAAATGAAGCTGAAGTAGGATTCAATCTATCCATTATTTCCTTAGAAGACAGCTTGTTCTAGTTACTCACTCAGACCTGAAATGTGATTTCCGCATTGCTTGCAACCTTTAATTATCAAGAGGTTTGAGAGAGGTTGGATAACACACACAACACCAGAGTGAGACTGCACCAAAAATGCAGAGATATACAAATGTGTCTTAATGTTTCTATAGTAACAACCATGTACACACCATGCAGTCTTAAAAATGAGTTGGAACCTGTCAGATTTAGATTTAAGAACACATGAAAGAATCAGGACTTTAAAAGCAATTACTGGAGGTCTAGGAGTAGTTCTGTACAGAAAACATACAGGTCACCAAACTAGAGCATCAGGGTGTGCCTAAAGAAGTAGAGATGAGATTTTAATACAGTATGGAGATGAGAGTGAAAGAAACACAGAGGAATAAAAAAGTGAACAAAGACATGGTAGAGAAAATACCATATTTATCGCGTAAAAAAAAAACACTTTTTGTTATACGCCTACAGCCTACCTCACCGAGCTGTCATCTCCTCTACACCCAGCTCCTTGGCTCTCATGTCACACACACACAGGGAGGGTATTTCTGTGACGGACGCCATTTTTTGGGGTCTTCGCCCGTTCCTGGTTCCAGGTGCGGCACCCACCTTTAGGGTGTGCGCACATCACGGGCCCCGGCCTGGCCTACCAGGTCGGGGCGCACGTGCCACGCCGAGTTCCTGACTTTGGGCACTCATGGCCTGGAGCAACTGAGGCTGCAAAGGGACCCCAGTCATTTACTGGGTTCCACATTCTGTGAGGAGGATCCCAAGCGAGTTGTGCTGTTCGGTGGGGAGTCGGTCTGAGGTGAGCCCGGAGTCAGGTGATCCAATAGGGCTTAGACGAACCATCGGGGATCTGGGTGACCGGACACTGACAGGTTGTATGCTGCAAACTGTCAGTCGGTGACCCCAAACTATCAAGTCTACCCGAGGGAGATTCAGGCAAAATTGTGTTACTGGGAGGATTCGCTCTACCGTCCATGTTCCTGAGTACTGGGCCTGTGGCAGGGGTCTCACTACTAATCCTAGTTCTACTAGAGCCAAGTCGGTGGCAGAGACTTGTTCCTTCCCAGAAGTTCTAGTGACGCTCCGGCTGCCAGGTCTGTGAGAGGGACCTGTCCGGGGGCACTACACCCACTCCGGCTGGAGTGGCGATGAAGTAAGAGTTGCTACTAGAAGCAGGACTGCTTCCATTTATCCATAGGCCTGAATCTGCAAAGCTCTCTCCTTTCACCAAACTGTCCTATCTACCTCAAGTAGATTGTTGGTCGTGTTGGGACAGAAATAAAAGCATTGAAAACGTCACCCCGTTGTCTGGACATTCCATCACTACTCTCATCATCCTCATCCCTAGACACATCATAGAGGTAACATAATTACGCCGATTCCCAAATCTAACCAGCGGCTCCTGAAGGGGTAGCGCTACACCTGCAAATGGGAATTATCCATTTAAATTCTCATAGAACCCACATTGTTTCTTTTAGCTTGGTTAGGCTTACAGGTAGGTAGATACTGTATAATGTAGTATATTAAAAACTGAAGGGGTGGATATTGCATAAATTCCAACAATTCATAGTATCAATAATAGAGATAAAATAACATGATTAGTTCATACTAGAAACAATAAAAAGAAGCAAATTCATTGGAACGTGTCTCTATGATATATAAATATAATCTTGATACATTGGTACAGTCCAATTGGTATGAAAAGAAACGGTTGGTAATTAAAATGTCATATATTGACCAAGGGGGTATCTATTGGCTCCTAGTAATATATAATTGGTTCATAATATAGACATTGTACAATTTAATTGAGTTGCCTCAATTAAAGTCCCACCTTTGTCCTTCTTTGTTCACTGTAGAATGTAGATCACAAACACTTCTTTATCAGAAGGCACTATAACTGCTAAATTTGGAACGTTGTGTATTTGATCATCTGCATCATTTGTATGTATAAGTTAAACTGTAAAAACATAATCAGCAACAGAAGGGACACCGTATGTTGCAGAATCTTTTCATATCTTTTAAAAGGTAAAATCCATGCTCACAACAAGATGTTCCATACTGTTTATTTAGACTGGGAACATTTTATGATGTTATTCTATCACATGGACATTTGTGGGCTCATTTAGTAAACCAGTGAAAATAACTAAGGTCAAAGTGCAGTAACCTCTAGCAGCCAATCAGAAATGACAATACCGAATACACACCTGTATAATATTAATAGGGCTCTTGTAGGTAGTTATTCTTGACAAACTCAGCTTTTTCCATTCAAATACAGCTTTATTTAAAACACATGCATTTGAACGCAAAGCATATAACCAATGTAAATAATGATTAAAGGGGTCACTGTCATCCAGTAAAAATGTTCCTGAACTTAGTATATCTTTAAAAAGAAGATGATTATAGTTATGAGGATAATGTTTGTGATTAGGGATGAGCAGCAGCAGAACATTCGAACAAGCAAAAAATGTGTTTCTAACACGCGAACACTGTTAAAGTCTATGGGACATGAACGTGAAAAAAACAAAAGTGCCAATTTGAAAGGCTTATATGCAAGTTATTGCCATGAAAAGTGTTTAGGGGTCTGGGTCCTGCCCCAGGGGACATGTATCAATGCAAAAAAAAAAAAAAAAGTTTTAAAAACTGAAGTTTTTTCAGGAGCAGTGATTTGTATAATGAAACAAAAATGAAATATTCCTTTACATATCATGCCTGGTGGGTGACCTTAGTATGCTTGTAAAATAGTGCATGTTTCCCATGTTTATAACAGTGCCACAGCAAAATATGTTCTGTGAATGTGAAAACTACAAGCACAGACAGCCTTTGCAGCTCAGTTCTCATTGGAAGTGATAGAAATGTGCATACAACTTCACAGATCCTCTCAATGCACATGGGCAGTAACAGGTTGCTAACAAGGCTCTCTATATTAGGATTATATTAAAGAGGAAATAAAAACACCAAAAACTAAACACAATTGTTGCCAATCTTGAAAATTGAACACTTATGGTCTTATTTCCGTTCATCTGTTCTCAGATCAACAGTATCGTTAGAGAAAAGGAAATTACCACTACAGGCATGGAAAATCATTTATCTATACATCATTAAAAAAAAAATGGTGTGTTACCACAATGTACAGAGAACGCAAAATTGTATGTAAATAGTTTGTAAAAGAATGGTTATTTGTTTCCTGATTTTGTTAAAGAGACTGATGTGAAGGTTGCTCGATAATTCAATAATGTTATTAGAGGAACCTCTTTCTATAAATAAAATTACATTATATAGCGTCCCCAGGCCTATGTCAGGAAACAAGAAATGTTGTCTAAAAGACAGATTTACCAAAAAGAGAGTTGAGAATGTTTACACCATCAACTATGTGATTATTCACTTCGCTTATCTAATCGTGTGAAAAAAAATCCCTGTTGCTTATACTTTCAAAACACGATTGGATAAGTGAAGTGAGAATTCACACAATTTAGTGAGTTAGTCTGAACCAGAAAAAAAACTCAACTCCAAGTAAGAAGTACTTTTGGTATATTGGTATATGTAATTTGTACTGTTCATCTTGTGGTAGGAAGGTTATCAATTTCAGGGGTATCTGGTATTGGAATGCAGTGCATGTTTTCACACCTATATACATGGCTCCACTGAAAACAATGCAGCTGTGTTTTAATCTGTAATTAAAATCACTTTTTTTTTTTTTTTTTTTACAGCCATGTGAATGAGGCCTAAATCATCAGCTTTCCCATGTATTGATATTATTGTATTAAAAACTGTTTATTTTATGATAATTTTTTTGGACGGAAATTTTTACGTTAACAACATACATTAGTAGTACTGTATAGTTTTAGTCCAAAAGTGATTATACACAATATATATATATATATAAAAACTCTGTCTACCAAGTACCTGGTAATTTACATATTCCAGTAACCTTGTAGTAAGCAAATGCCAGCTGTTTGATGTTGGATTGTGTTGTGCAGCACTCACCTATACATTATTTTTCTAAGAGCCCAATAAATGAAAGAAAACAAAGTTATGCAAAATGGACATTTTATACCTTACATTACTGATAAAATCCACCAATAGTTTTTCATTCATTTTACCTGAGGTAAAATAATGTGTTAAA
>NC_053490.1:185727651-185914771 GCF_905171775.1 Rana temporaria | reverse complement strand
ACAAACCTGCCCTTCTCAAATACAACTCCTGCCTCCACACTGCTAAACAAACCTACTACAACACTCTCATCAAAACCCCCTCATCCAAACCTCATCAACTCTTTTCTACCCTTAATTCCTTACTGCACCCCCCACTGCCCCCACCCACCAACTTGCTTACCGCATCTCCATGGCCCACCTCACCACCTATCCCCTGGACCCTGTCCCCTCACAATTACTGCAACCACCATCCCGCTCTATCCTAAACTCCCTAACCCAGATCTTCAACCTCTCCCTTTCCTCCGGCACCTTTCCTTCCCAGTTTAAAACATGGTTACCCCCATACTTAAAAAACCCTCGCAAGACCCCACCTGTTTAAACAACTTAAGACCCATCTCCCTGCTCCCATTTGCCACCAAGCTCATAGAATGACTTGTCCATGACTGAATAAGTTGCTACCTCACCGACAACAACCTTCACGACTCCCTACAGTCTGGCTTCCATCCACAACATTCCACAAAATTTCCCTACTAAAACTCACCTATGACCTACTAACTGATAACACCAATGGCCATTACTCCATACTCATACTCTTAGACCTCTCTGCTGCCTTCGACACAGTTGACCACCTGCTCCTCAGCAAACTACACTCCCTTGGCCTCCGTGATTCTGCTTTATCCTGGTTCTCCCCTACCTATCGCAGAGCACTTTCAAAGTCACTTACAACTCCATCTCCTCCACTCCTCTTCCTCTTTTGTTTGGGGTACCCCAAGGCTCCGTCCTTGGGGCCCCTCCTATTCTCGCTCTATACCTCTTCCCTAAGCCAGTTTATAACCTCCCATGGCTTCCAATACCAAGTCTAGGCCGAAGACACCCAGATCTATCTCTCCACTCCTCAACCCCTTGATCCCCTTAGGGATCTTAAACTTACTGAATGATCGGTATGGATGTCACACCACGTTCTCAAACTCCATCTTTCTAAAACTGAGCTTGTTATATTTCCTCCTTCCCTGTCGTCGTCCCCCCCCCCCCATAACTTTACCATTAAGATCAACAGCACAACCATTGGTCCCTCCACACATGCCAGGGTGATGGGTGTAATACTTGACTCTGACCACTCCTTCAGCCCCCACATCCAGTCACTGGCTAAATCCTGTCGTCTTAACCTCTGTAACATCTCTAGAATTCGACCCTTTTGGACTAATGACACCACAAAGCAACGTATTCACTCCTTGATTATTTCCCGCCTTGAATACTGCAACTCACTCCTTAATAGCCTACCCTTACACAGGCTATACCCCCTTCAGTCTATTATGAATGCTGCTGCTAGACTAATACACCTCACAAAACAGATCCATGACCGTTGGTCCTCTCTGCCAATCCGTTCACTAGCTCCACCCTCTTGCCCAATGTCACCAGAGCAAACAGCTTGCTGTTGGGCACCTGAGCAGGCTTGATCCCGAGCCACTGCTACTCGTGTCCATTCAAACATGGAGCCGCAGCTCTGCCCACCCTCTCTCTTCTCACTGGCTGTGATTGACAACAGCGGGAGCAAATAGCTCCCGCTGCTGTCTCAGCCAAGAAGGAGGGCGCGTCCATTGCTGGATCACGATGGGTCTCAGGTAAGAATTCGGGGGGCTGGTGCACACAGGGTTTTTTTAAATCAGTTCAGCATTCCTAAAAGTTTTTGTTGGGAGCAACTTTCTGTGAAAAATGACTGAAAATGTCAAGCTAACCTGCAGGCACCAGCACAAGGGACAGTTTGCTGCGGTTTTAAGTACCATTTTAAATGCGGGCTACTGATCATTTGCAGCTGGCGTCACAGAGCTCTGAAAAGTGCACTTGGGATTTACCCAGCTGCCGGATTGATAGCTGGCTCCGGCTCAGCGTGTGGCTGAGAGCTGTGCCTACACCCTCACCTGCTCAGCGCTCCAGTGAGCGATAAAGGGACAGATCAGAAAGCAGTGAATGTCCCAACCACTCTGAGTAGACAGAGAACTGAGCAATCAGCGATCATGTGATCACTCAGCATAATGAGACGAATATGAGGGTTTGTTATGTACCCCATACATCCCTTTTGGGAGTTTATTTTTTGCTTATAAAAAGTAGTAATAAGTTTGACTGTTACAGTAAGCGTTATGTTGCCCTGGCTGGCATCCCCTTTAGAGCAAAGTGGTACATCTATGGCATTCTTGTCCATACTACAGCTTATTTCTCCCTTCCTGGCCTTGGACAACTTCCAATAGAAAGTAGAAGAGGATGAACAAACAGGAAATTATGTAATATACAGACAGTAAGTTCTAGGTTAGAGGAGAAAGTGTCCTCAGTGTAGTAGGAGAAGCTGGTGGCTGAAATCACAGGACAGTAAGGAAGAGGGAATTCCCAGAACAGGGAGAGTGAAATTGTGGGCTACATGGGAGATAGCCACCTATAGCAAAAAGAGGCCATCCACATTCCCATCAGGAACCAGGGAGATCCACAGGGGCAGGGGTGCATCTGAACTGCCTACCGTGTGCTTTGTTGTAAGCAGAAAAACCTGTAAATCAAGGACCTTGAGAGAGCCACAAGCTGCTGGTGTGGTGAGCCAAGGATAGAACCTAAGAGGGCTGCAAGGGGTGTGGACTATGGACTCCAGCAAGAGAGAAAAAACAAGTTTGAGAGGGCAATTCCAGAGTGTGGCATGACCTATCGCCTGGACTCCAGGGATCGGACTGCCGACCTGAAGACACCTACATCAGTGGTGAGAGATCCTTTGGCCACCCCTTATTTGATTTGAACCTGGTTTGCTTGCCATTGCAACTTTGTTACTGCCAAGCACCCGTTTCCATTATTACAAATGCTCTCAATTGAGAATGAGTGCTCCATCTACCCAGTGGTTTCGAAAAATAAATAAATAAATAGTAGGTAGGCCCTACAATTTATTACACTCTTGGTGTTCTCATTTAAGGGATTTTTCTACTGTGCGTTGTTACATTGTTGTCAGCCGTGTCGTTTTGCTCTTATCCACCAAGTGGATTTGCAAGGTCTTTCACAGGCGATGAAGGAACAAGAGTCACAGACCTTGCTTTAACATTGTTTTTCCTGTGCTTTATAGAATTAGTGCTGTAACTGTATAAACCAAACATCTATTTGCAGGGCTTGTCCTGGCCCTAATAAAGCCTTTTTATAACACCTACTGGTGTGCTGGTGTGTTGTCCTGTTTAGGGTGTGCCACCACTGGGAGTGGCAGAAAGTCCCAACAATCCAGCAGCTCCAAGGGAGTTAATTGCTACAGATACATTCAGTGTAACTCAAAAGAAGTAAAGAGAGGTGTATAGGTATGGTTAAATGGCAGCAAACATGGCAAGCTTATTTGTACACAGGAATACATTACTTTTGTATTCCCAGAGTATAAAGTCATTTATTCCAATAAGCATGAAGCTCACCCACTACTGTTTTCTGCATCTTACAAATATGGGCATTTACTGAGACTGATTCCTGTGAGGTCTAAGGGGAGGACAGAGCTACAGCTTAGCAACTCATACAGTACCGATGTCTGTTCACACTTCATTTTCACTTCCTGACAGCCAGTGTTGTGAACTATCTAGAGGAGGAAGTTTAAAGAAGCAGTTTCATGAGAGCACAGAGAAGAGTTGAAAATGTCCACCATACACTGACTGGTAAGTACAAGGCATTTGCTTTGCTGTTGAAATAAAGTAGGTCAGGATCATATATGCAAAACAGCGAGTACGAAATTTTAGATTTCAGATTCAGCAAGGGAATTTTTTTAATTACAGATAGAATTGCATAATTTAGTTACATTCATGATGTTGCCATACTTCCACAAAAAGGCTACTGGTAAAACTGTAACATAAATTTATGAAACAGCTATAAATGGTTAAGATACTCAAGAAAGGGCCACAGATTTTGGTTCCTGAATAGCCACAAGCAGGGCAAGATCATGGGTTAGCCAGCGTCCCCATGTCTAAAGTACTACAACCACACCATCCCCCCACAAGTTTTCTGAATCCCTGTTCTTATGGCATCTTGGAGTTTTTAGTATTCCCACTTAATTTTGCATGTTATGGAATTCCATGTAGGTAAAAATCCAACAAGGAGAATGGGAACCCTTCATAGTGGCCACAGGATGTGTGTAGTTGAAACTCATGCAGATATCTTACCTATAGAGTTGCCAAGAGAACAAAATCTCAGGAATTTTAGCTTTCCATAACAGTTGTAGATGGACTGACCCTTTAAAAAGGGATGCTGATGCTTTTACAGGAAGCACAAAAAAGTCTTTGTGAGCCCTAGCTCGGTGTGATCTCCAAAAGTTACCCAGTACCCTCTTTAACTCAAATTCACTGTTCAGGTGCACTTTCTTCTGCTCAAATTTACTGCTTACCCTGCTTACTCTTCAGCACAAATTCACTGACTACATGTGCAAACCACCTTCACAATACTTTTAAAAACAATCATGTTTTTCCTTTATTACAAGCATTTATATAGGACCAACAATTTCCGTAGTGCTTCACATACTGTAAATTGATATCAGCCCCTGCCCTCAATGAACTTACAATCTAAGGTCCCTAACCTCACTCACATACAAAACACTCATACTGGGGCCAGTTTAGATAGGAACCATTTACCCTACCTGCAAGTCTTTGCAATATGGGAGGAAACAACAGTACCCAGAGAAAACCCACACAAGCACAGGGTTGGGCCAATGTGCAACTGTGTTGCTCCACTTTTGCTCACAAACTTTTTGTAGCCACAAAATTACATTCAGTATCAAAAGTAATACAATATTGTTGTCAGATCTATAGGCCCAAGCTTGAAATGTAAAAGTTCTTCTGGTCCAAAAGGAGGTCTACAGGTGTGGAGTTTATTAGTGGCTCATTATTATAAGTGTACAAACTTACTAGGGATTTAAATGTCCCCTTCTTAAACTTTTCTTACACTAGCCAAGCCTGGAGTGTCATGAACAATTTCAGTATGTCAACTGCCTGATATTACATACTGTACACACAAAAATTGGGAAACCGTGTAGGCCAGACGTCTAGCGATGGAAGCAACTACTTTTCTACTCTTACAGGCTCCAGCTTGATTCAGACCTATGTGCATGTGGTAACACAAAACTTGTGGTTTAATGCACAGTACTGCAACATGAAAAAACAGGCTGTATATGTGTGTTGTGGTGCCTGCCATTCTTCTGGCACCGCTACACATACATACAATATCAACCAACACCCGTGCACTTCAGAATACAGCATCGCATATACGTGAATGCACATTTTTATGGTGGTGCACAATGTTGACTAAAATAAGTGCACATGAAATAAGGAAGCCACCTTTGAAATCCTCCTCCTAGTAACGTTACTTCATTGGTTGTTTCTGGCTACAATATTGAAAAAAGTCACAGGCAAGGTGCATCAAACAAGTATGATTTATCTGAAATATAGTAATTATCTATAAAGTATTCCAAAGAAGAGAACACAAACAAGAGTCTCCAATAAGTAGACTTCATGTATCATAGATAGTTTAAAATTGTATCCAATTAAATAAAGTAAGATAATTTAGTATAAAAAATAAAATAAGCTAAAGATAGCAGTCAGAGAATAAAAGCAGAAAGCCAAAATTACTGGATTATTCACTTAATTTACCATCAAGCTAATAAAAGGTGCAGGATGGGCTAACGGATGGTGATTAACTGTTTCTGTATGGTTAACTTCCTCAAAAGCTTTGAAAAAAATAGGTAAAGTCTAATAGATGTGTTTGACAAAATAGTGAAGGCTTTGTACATGACCAAGTTCTACTTTACAGAGCAAGTATGCCCACATTTCGTGGTGTAGGTTGTAACTTGCTACTTACCATGTTGTGATGGGATATATTGTAAGCAAGTGACAAATAGTGAAACCAAGTTTAGAGTTTAGAAAAAACAAAACACCAAGTAAAAGGAAAGCTAGCTAAAATAGAAACCCAGACAGGTCTGAACAAAAGTGCAAAACCAAAAAAGGTAAAATACCAAACTACCCACACAGTTAAACATGTGATGGACCAGACTAAATAAATTGCAATATGGACATAAATGACCACAGAGCAGATGACTTTATACACTCACTCATGCTGGCACCTAAATAACACTTTAGCCAACAAACCGTCTGTTTTCTACGCCATCATTCCAGATTATTTGCTTCAAGGGCAAGGAATTGGCACTAATAAAATTATCTAAGATTTTCTACAAAGCAGAGATTAACATGTAAAAATATCCTCTGCCTCAGGTTTTATACACAATAACCTCTCCTCTGCCTGTGATTTTCATGGTTACCTAGGTAACCCCTAGGTGCCCCTTACCCATTAAACGCAATTTTACTTTCTCAGCCCCATTTTAAGTCTATTGCTATCTCAATATTTAGTATAGTGGGTCTGTAAAAAATAGGTGTGTAAAAAAACATGCAATCAAAAAACAAAAACAAAAAATTGTGAATTTAATTCTGATTAAAAAGTTAAAGATAGTTAAAAATTATACATTTTCTGGTGCAAATATAATTTCATCAATCCCTGGCACGCTGCCACATTTAGGCTGGCACACAAGGGATGCCTGGGACACCCATCTCCCACGTATCAGCAAAACCGATGGGCAGTTGCGGCTGGCTACACAAAAGGAAGCACGGCAGGATCATCTCATTGCCCTCCTGCCTCAGTTTCCACCCACCTAACTCGGCTTGAATACACCCGACATTGAAGCAGCAGGTGGCTGGATCAAGAAAGCGGTGCACTGCGTCATCGCCCTCTCCCCCCTCCTCCCCACATGAATGCTGGTAAGCCCTCTTTCTCCTATCCTCGGACTACACTCAAATTTGCCACAGGACATGTAACTGAGCGTCTCTTCCTCTGCACTCTGCATGCAGCTAGTCCGCTTCTTTTCCAGACACAACCATGATCGGCACAGAGTGTGGCTAGTGGTTATAGTTCTGACCCATGGAATCCTCAGCATGCAACAGCCAGCTACAAACTGTGCAAATCCAGGTTATGTCTGCAAAAGAATCAGATCTTAGTTGTGCGCAGTGTTAGGAGGAGCAGCTGAGTGCCCCATCAGCAGTGACGCCATGCTCTGCCCTGCTGACATTCCCTCCACCCTGCCGATGCAAACCCCCCCATGCCCAGCTGATGCACATCCTCTGCCCTGCTGTCGTCCATCCTCTGCCCTGCCGACGTCCATCCTCTGCCCTGCCGACGTCCATCCTCTGCCCTGCCGACGTCCATCCTCTGCCCTGCCGACGTCCATCCTCTGCCCTGCCGACGTCCCTCCTCTGCCCTGCCGACGTCCATCCTCTGCCCTGCCGACGTCCATCCTCTGCCCTGCCGACGTCCATCCTCTGCCCTGCCGACGTCCATCCTCTGCCCTGCCGACGTCTGGTCTTTCATGCTGCTGACCCATGTACACTGCCCTACTAACCCCTGTCCACTGCACTGCTGACCCCGTATCTTCTGCTTTGCTGACCCCTGTTCTCTGCCCTGACCTCCCATCCTGTGCCCCCCCCCCCCCCATCAGATATTTCAAGCTGCCTGCTCTCATTTTGGACTGGTAATTATCCAGCTATTGGGAAATAATTTAGAGGTGTAAGAACTGGACTAATCTGAGGTGTGAAGGTGCAGGTATTGCAGGGATGCGAGAAGTGATGGTGCAGGAATTGGGAAAATGTGAGGTGTGAAGGTGTAGGAATTGGGGTGATTTGAGGTTGGAAGGCACAGGAATTGGGGTGAAGGTGTTATGGCGCAAGAATTGCAGTGATGTGAGGTGTGATGGTGCAGCTATCGAGGTGTTTGAAAATCTGTTGAGCAGGAATTAGACTAATTTGAGGTGTAAAAGGTACAGGAGTTGTGGCTGATCTGAGGTCTGAAAGTTAAAGTGGTTGTATAGGGGTTTTTGTAACTTTTACCTACAGGTAAGCCTATAATAAGGCTTACCTGTAGGTATAAAGAATATCTCCTAAACCTGTACGGTTTAGGAGATATCCCCCCCGCAATGCGGCGCTGATTGCAGCGGGGATCCTCGGCTAAAGGGCCGGCAGCCGCCAGCCCTTGCCGGGTTTGAAGTCTCCCGCGCGCATGCGCGGGAGTGACGACATCGCCGCTCCAGCCAATCGCAGCGATGAAGCAGCGATACCCGGAAGACACGCCGAGTCAAGATGACATCTCGCTTGGCGTGGACCAGGTAAGTTCTCTTCACCTCGTTCCGAGGCAAGCATTTCATAATGAGCTAGTATGCGGTGCATACTAGCTTATTATGGCTTTTGCCTTTCAGGTGGAAAAAAAAAAATTAATCGCGGGTATACAACCGCTTTAAGGAATTTGGATTTATCTGGGAGGTGGGAAAGTGCAAGATTTGGGTCTGATCTGCATGAAGGTTCAAGAGTTGGGGCTCATCTGAAGTGTGAAGAAGCAGGAGATGGGGTGATCTGAAGTCTATAGTGCAGGGATTGGGCTAATTTAAAGTGTGATGGCGTTTTGTTCTAATTTATGCCCGCGATTTGAAAGCGCTGATGTGTAAATGGCAAATCACGTTACTCCCATTTGAGATGCCATTCATTTGAATTACACCTCAAATCGTGGCTTGGGTCTGGCGTGATAAATCGCACTGCAATCGCGACAACACACATTGCGGGAAGCATGTCGCTCAAAAAAAAGTTTGGAAGCTACTTTTGGCTGACATGCTTCCCTCAATGCGTGTTGCTACGATTGCAGCGCGATTTATCGTGCAGCAGACTGGCGCAGCGATTTGAAGTGTCAAATGCGAGTCCAGAGATTTGCCATTCACACATCAGCGCTTTCAAATCATGGGCAGATTCGCTGCAAATCTGCCTGCTATCCAAAACGCTGAAGTGTAACTGCAGCCTTAGAAACTGATGGAATATGGACTTTAGAGACCAACGGAAAATGGATTTGTGTTGTGATCTTTGAGGATGTAATAATATAAAAAGTTACTTCGATCAGTCAAAATTACACACAAATCTATAAAATAATGCATGTGCTGTAAATGTATCTGTTCTATCCAATAATACTTTCTTTGAACTAAAAATAAACACTTTTGATTGTTAAAAACGAAAAGATACGGTAATAAAAATATTACATACCTCTTGTAGCCATTATAGTTTCAAGATATCCACTAAATTATTAACAGCTGTTATGTTACATAGTATTTATTCTAGACTTTTGTGTTGTAGAGAACCTGGGATTGCTTAACATACAATTATGGATCTTGTAAATCAAAGTCAAACTCGTGCTCCAGATCTCTGGTTGTTTCAAGAATATGGAATTCCTGCACTGGTATATTACAGTATTGTCCTCCCAATTGGACTGTTTGTTAATGTCACAGCACTCTGGGTCTTTAGTTGCACCACTAAAAAAAGAACAACGGTTACCGTGTACATGATGAATGTGGCATTGCTAGATTTAATGTTTTTACTTTTTGTGCCTTTCCGGATATTGTACTATGCCAAACAATCCTGGCCCTTTGGAGACGTATTCTGCCGGATTATGGGTGCACTTACTGTATTTTATCCAAGTGTGACATTATGGCTGCTTGCTTTTATCAGTGCGGATCGGTATATGGCCATCGTACAGCCCAAGCACATCAAGGAACTGAAGAACATCTCCAAAGCAATGGCAGCATGTTTTGGAATTTGGATAATGACAATAGTGACCACAACACCTTTGCTCTTTGTGTATGAGGACCCCGACAAAGACTTTAATTTTACCACTTGCTTTAAAATGTTTGATCTCATCCATTTTAAACGAAACAGTATTTTGAACTTTGCCCGCCTAATTTTCTTTTTCCTGATCCCTATGCTGATCATGATAGGCTGCTATGTCATCATTATCTACAGTCTAGTGAGTGGAAGAACTTCTCGGCTAAAACCCAAAGCAAAAAGAAAATCCATACAGATCATTGTGACACTAGTCGTGCAAGTTCTGGTCTGTTTTGTACCATTTCATGTGTGTTTTTTGCTACTCATGATCCAGCAGGCACATGAGCACTACGTGTTATGGGGGCAGGTGTCTACCTTCTTGATGAACCTGAGTACCTGCTTGGATTTAATCTTGTATTACATTGTCTCAAAGCAGTTTCAGGCACGAGTCATCAGTGTCATCTGGTACCGCAACTATCTGCGAAGTGTACGTAGGAAAAGCATGAGAACGGGCAGCATTCGTTCCTTGAGCAATGTTAACAGTGAAATGATTTAATAAATGTACATTTACTAAATGGATACAATTTAATAAAAAATATGTTGATAAAAATATGATTATAACTTTCAGTTAAAGTGGTTGTAACTTAGATTGAAGCCCCCGGAGCAGTCCTCATACACCACTCTGGCTGGCAAAATCACTCCTGGAGTTACTTCGGGGTATCGCAGGCTCAGGCGCTGTGACTGATCGGAGCCTCAATGACGTCACTCTCGCACGTGCGCTGCCGGTAACGGCATACTAGCTAAAGCAACGGCACGGACGTCTCATTGCTTTAGTGCGCATGTGCCAATGATGTCGGCACATGCCGATACAGGGGATATCTCCTAAACCATGGTTTAGGAGAAATCCGGGGTAGCTACAGGTAAGCTTTATTTTAGGCCTACCTGTAGTCAGAAGTGGTTGTAAAGGGTTTACAACCACTTTAATCAAGTTTAAAACATCACTCACATCAGGATCTTTAAAGTGGACATTTCTCCCCTTTTATAAAAATCAAAGCAGCATAGAGCTCTGAATGCGGAAATTAAATCATCTTACATTCATTAAACATGTTTGCACTTACTTAAAATTACAGTTTTTCCCACTTACTGGTTGAGTGAGGCACTGGTAATGTACCAGGGCCTCACAGAAGCTTTCTGGGGAAGTTCCTGTAACATGTTCCAGGAAGTAGACCCAGAGTTTTAATCAGAGATCCAGGAAGTAAAAAAAGGTAGATGGTTTCATCAACCCTTGGTGAAAATGGCCACCATGAGAAGAATGGGGAGAAAAAAAAAGGCATGCAAGGCATAAAAATACTACAATTATCTCTATCCGTTTGTAGATTGCCAATACTAAACAAAGTTCATCTTTAGTACGGTACATATCCGTGTTCAGCATCCTGTAACTAACCTTCAATATTTAAAAAACAGTTGCCAATTGCTTATTAAAAAGGATTTTAGGCAGTAGGTGCATATTGCGTAAAATCAAAATGGAAACGTCAAAGAAATTTCCAATTTAAGCTATTAACAGAGCCGTCAAAAAAAACAAAAAAAAAAACAGAGCCGTCAGAAAAGAGAAACTACTTCCGCCATAAGCTGACAAAAAAAGCCACTGCTTCCTGTGCTATAGTTGATACTATGCTAGATAGGGCAGAAGGAATTGTACACACATTATTTTAGCCACTAATGTGGGCAGGAATGAAAGCAACAATAAAATAACAGGCCAGAGAGCTTGTCTGTAACACTTGATACCACAAACAATAGGAACACACATGTCAAAGTTTAAGTATGAAACATGACTTGTACACTTTTAGTGCAAGTTCATATGATCAATCAAAGCAAAGAAGTAGTGCTAAAAAGACTCGCCATTCTTTTTAGACATTGTTATTGACTCAAGTAAAGTTCACCATTGCAAACAGAATAATACATGCACATATTTTTTGCAGGAAAAAAAATGTGCATTTAATATTTTTTCCTGCAGGAGCCTGAAAAAGCATTGTACCTGCGATCAGTGGATTCCGTGGGATACGCAGTGTGGCGAATGCCCGTGTGAATGGTGCCAAAAGCTGGCTACTAAGAAAATAGTGGACAATAAGGCACAAACCTGGCCCCATTTTACACCTACAGTATATATTGCCCACTCATATTAGAGAAGTGCTGGCACCAAAATATGGAAACTGTGTGCGCATCAGAACGACAGTGCAAATGACACTTTGCCAATCCATTCCCTAGTTAGTTATCCTTTAATTTATAGCAGTCATTACCATTAAGAGGCTAAATAATAGGTTGTGGCAGTACAATGCGGACACCAATCACTAGTAAATCAGCCCTATGGCTGACCTGTTTTGTGCCAAGCTAGATAAAGCTGAATATACACTAAAGCAATATCTACAGAATACACAAGTGGGAGTTGCTGCTTGAGGTCGAGTTCCTGTGCTGAGAGAAAAAAAAAACCCACAAGTTTGCAATGCATTGTGGTAAACAGAGACCTCCTATCAGTTTCACACTATGTGGTTGTCACGTAATCGTTCTCTTTTCTGAAAACTGGTATTTAAAGAAATAATTACTTACAATCCTGATGGTAAAGAGCTGAGATTTACACCACTCACAACCTGTACCGTTTCAACGAGAAGGAGATCAAAAACTGCTGAGAGTATCCAGGTCCCCAATAAATAGGACTGCAAAGAAAAGTTAAACATGTGTTAAAAAAGGTGCAAATAAGTAAAATGACTTGTACACAATTCAACATTACAGACAATCTCAAGCCAAAAAGGTTTAACGTGAATGTAAAGGCTTTGCACAGAGCAGTCCCAATCTTCCCTCTTCTGGGGTCCTCCGCCGGTGCTCCTGGCAACTCCCCTCCCGCTAAGTGCCCACAAAGGCAAACTACTTGCTATAGGGGCACTTGTGCACGATTACTTTAAAGCTGGCTCAATATACACACACACACACACACACACAGAGAGTGGCCCTGCCCCCTACTCCCTCCTCACTGGTTGTGATCGACTGCCAATGAGGAGGAAGAGAGTTGAGAGAGCCACTGCTCTCATGCACATCGCTGGATCTAGAGCAAGCTCAGGTTAGTATAAGGGGGGGTTGGAGGGGGAGCTGCAGAGAGAAGATTTTTCACCTCAATGCATAGAATGCATTAGGGTAAACAACCTTGAGCCTTTACAACCAACCACTTTAAGCCCAATAGCCTTATATACTGTGATTCTGTACTTGCCAAATATGCTGCATAAATCTCCCTCCACAAAGTCTGGCTGCAGCCATTTTCACTGTGGGCACCCGAAGCTGCTGCCTGTTCACTTCCTGGATTTACACAGACCCAAAAGGCAGCTCTCATTGGCCCTCTTATGACATCCTCCCGAGAGAGAGAGAGAGAGAGAGAGAGAGAGAGAGAGAGAGAGAGAGAGAGAGAGAGAGGTGTATGATGTCATAAGCCTAGGCAAATGACCAGACAAGAAACAGAAAGTGGGCTGTATAAGGTATTTACTGGCAGAATTTTTTATTTTTTTTTACTATCGAAAATTAAAACAAGGGCAGAAGATTTAATAGATGTAAAGTAAAATGACTGAAGGTCCGCTTTAAGCTTTAGAAGTGTTTTTATCTGTGTTTATATTTCGCCTACTACTCTAGTGACAAGAGGTTAGTTGAACAGAAAATCAGGGTAAATCTCTCCTGTAGGCATTTGGGCAACAGCAAAAACATTTAAAGCTGGGGTTCACCCTAAAAAAAAATTCTAACATTACATTCAGCTCACTACCGACATTGACAGTATGCAGATCTTTTTTTTTTTTTTGCTGTACATACCTCATATAGCTATTTTCTTAGCCGGCTTCCGGGTAGTGAATCCCGCGGGAGTGGGCGTTCCTATGCAGCAGTTAGTGATTGACGCGATGACAAACACTACCCCCCCCGTCGCATAAGGAGCGTCACAAGTTGCCGAAAGAGGCCGAACGTCGAGTCGGCTCTATACGGAGCCTGCGCACCGACGTTCGGCTACTTTCGGCAACTCGTGACGCTCCTTATGCGACGGGTGGGGGAGTTTTTGTCATCGCGTCAATCACTAACTGCTGCATAGGAATGCCCACTCCCACGGGATTCACTACCCGGAAGCCGGCTAAGAAATAGCTATACGAGGTATGTACACCAAAAAAAATTAAAAATGATCTGCATACTGTCAAGGTCGGTAGTGAGCTGAATGTAATGTTAGAATTTTTTTTTAGGGTGAACCCCAGCTTTAAGTACCTCTGTGTTCTTTTTTGCTCTGTGTACAGGCAGCTGTCAGTTTTGCCTTGCAGTGAGGGGGGCAGGGTGATAAGCATTTCAGCACATCACTTTGTTTAATTTTTTAACCTTCATTTGAATAAAATGACACTTCATTTGTGCGTCCGCACAGGAGCCAGGTGCATGATGCTGCAGTGCGGTGACATGCAGCGCTATCCAGTGTAGTGGGACTGTATTGGGTGGTTATTTTAGCTCAGTCCAACTGCACCCTAACCGCAAGACAAGGCAGAATGGCTGGGTCTCCAGTGTGGCCGATTCACACCAGCACAACACAATGGCTGTGGGTGGTGTTACATTTCAATAAAGTTTGCTTTAAAAAAAAAAAAAAAGTAAAAAACAAACAGTGCATCGGCACTGCATTGACTGCACCGCACACCACCCCCCTGTGCTTATAATGCAGCGGCTGGTGTGAATGGCCCCTAAAACTTCCCGTCATCATCAACTTGGATTCCCCTTATTGTCCATGCATCACAGGAATGAAAAGCAAGGGAAAAAAAGCTCCCTTTTCCGTGTGTGTGTGTGTGTGTGTATATGTGTGTATATATATATATATATATATATACATATATATATATATATATATACACATATACATATATACACACACACACACTTTAGCTGGGTCAGACTGTATTATTTTGTGGTCTAGATGGGTTAAAAAAAAAAAAAAAAAAAACACATACAATTTCTTCGTTAGTGAGAGTGGCAATTGATAAGATGTATACATTTGGATTAATACATTGACTGTGTTGCGTTAAATTGAGTTTAATTGCAGCACTTACATAACAATGTCTAGCTGTCCAAACTTGATGAAAAAGATGCAAAGAAATTAAGCGGTCAGCATCCTTTCTCCTCACTCGGAATAAGTAAAAAAAAAATGTGTGCTCCATCAAAATATATATGGAAACCCCTGATACCAAGACATGCAAATGCAGCAAAGTTTACAGAGGAATACAACTAGGGATCTTCTCATCAGTCAGCAAACTATGCATAATGTTGTACACAAGCTGCCTAATAAACTGGTAGTGTTATGCCTCGTACACACGATCGGAATTTCTGATGGAAAAAGTCAGACTAACTTTTTCCATCGGAAATTCCGACCGTGTGAATGGTCATCGGAGTTTTTCCATCGGGTATTCCGATGAATTCCATCGGAGTTTAGAGAGAGAGAACATGTTCGGTCGGACAAAGGTCCGATCATGTGTACAGGGCTTTAGTGAATCTATTTAACCACTTAAGGACCGCCTCCTGCACATATACGTCGGCAGAATGGCACAAGCACGTACAGGTACGTCCTCTCTAAGTTCCCAGCCGTGGGTCGCGCACCCGCGACCCGGTCCGAAGCTCCGTGACCGCAGAACCCGCTTCCCCGTTCTTCACTGTGGCGCCGTCATTGATCGTGTGTTCCCTTTTATAGGGAAACTCAATCAATGACGTCACACCTACAGCCACACCCCCCTACAGTTTAAAAACACAAATGAGGTCACACTTAACCCCTTCAGCGCCCCCTTGTGGTTAACTCTCAAACTGCAATTGTCATTTTCACAGTAAACAATGCATTTTTATAGCATTTTTTGCTGTGAAAATGACAATGGTCCCAAAAATGTGTCAAAATTGTCCGAAGTGTAAAAATAAAAATGCAATAAAACTACCCCCTACTTTGTAAACGCTATAAATTTTGTGCAAACCAAACGATAAACGCTTATTGCGATTTTTTTTTACCAAAAATAGGTAGAATACATATCGGCCTAAACTGAGGGAAAAAAAAAATGTTGTATATATTTTTGGGGGATATTTATTATAGCAAAAAGTAAAAAATATTGTGGGGTTTTTTTTCAAAATTGTCGCTCTATTTTTTTTTTATAGTGCAAAAAATAAAAACCGCAGAGGTGATCAAATACCACCAAAAGAAAGCTTTATTTGTGGGAAAAATAGGACGCCAATTTTGTTTGGGAGCCACGTCGCACGACCGCGCAATTGTCAGTTAAAGCGACGCAGTGCCGAATTGCAAAAACTGGCCAGGTCCTTTAGCTGCCTAAAGGTCCGGGTCTTAAGTGGTTAAAGAGAACATTAGAAACAAAAAGCTCCAACGTATGAAAGTTTTTCAACTCAGACTTTCGTTACATCCATCCTCTTAGATGGTAAGCTCTATTGCCCCTTTCACACTGCCGGACCATATCAGTTTTTTCGGTGGACCTGAACGGCCACTCCATTCTTCTCTATGGAGCATCGGATGTTAGCAGTGACATGTCCACTGATATCCGACCCGATCCGCTAAAATCAGACGGATGGCGATATGTCGCTATCCGTCCATGGCGGGTCGGATCGGGCGAGATCTGATGAAAAAACGGACATGCTGTCCATAGGAGACAGCGGCGCTGGACAAGCCCCTCCCTGCTCAGTAAACAGAGAGGGATCTGTCATCTGCCGAATCAGCAGAGATCCACGGAGAGATCTCCGCTGAGCTGGCAGACTCTGCTGCAACGAATCTGCCTGGTGTGAAAGGGGCCTATGAGTAGGGCCCACCTATTCCTTCTGTATTGAACTGTATTGTGATTGTACGCTCTTCCTTGATATTGTAAACCACTGCGCAAACGGTTGGTGCTATAGAAATCCCGTAGGATATTAATTATATTACTATATAGGGTCCCTGTTGGCACAGAGCCATAAATTACGACTGACACTTCAAGCCTACCTTTGCAATTCTCCATTGCACCAACAAGGGACCTATCCACACATAAGAAATATCAGCAGACATAATATACACAAGCCATAATAGGGGCGCTTAGAGCCTCAATTTGCCCATCTGTGGCGGTGACTGCAAATAGTTCTCTGGATGATATACAATACATTATATGCAGATGCTTGAACTAACATTCCTAAACAAAATGGAAACTACATTTAAAATCCATGCCCCATTGTATCAGCCATAAAAAAACTTAATACAAAACCAAAACACAGAAAACAAAAAGTTTTCCATTCCTCAAATTGCATATGTATTTCCATGGGCTACAAAGTTTTAATATTGAATAATGCAGGACAGGGTATCTCCTGTAACTCAAACTGTGTACTTTCAAAAAGCCAGTGAAAAATAACCATGTCTTTGGGAATAATCACTCCTTGGTTTCTTTACTTTAGAAGAAAAAATGAAAGTCAGCAGCTATAAATATTATAGCTGCTGACTTTTATTAAAAGGACACTTGCCTGTCCAGAGATCTAGGGCTGTCCTCACTAGTCTTTGGGTTGCCAGCGCAGGCATCTGTAATGTGGGCTTCATACCCAGCCTACTACTGCACAAGAACGAGCTGGGCTGCACTTTGTGAATGGTGCCGCAGCCTAGCGACATGTCCCAGAAAGCTGCGGGTGAAGAGAAGGGGGCCAAACTTCCTAGGCAATCCAAGTGGGAGCGGGTACCTGTCAAAACTAGGTATCAGTTCTCCCCCTGCCCTCAAAAAATAATATGCCAAATGTGGTAGAGAAGGGAGAGGGGAGGAGGACTTAAAGCGGAACGTCCGCTTTTATCTTGTAGAAAAATCTCTGCACCCTAGTATCTAGCTCACTGTTTGCCAGTACATCAGAGTCTTACTTATGCTGTTGGATGCGTCATACATTTTCACCTTGCACAGACTGCTGCACAAGGAGAACAAAACCTTTTGTTTGATAATAATAATAATCACAATAAAGGGACTAGTATTGTAAACGTCAGAAACATTTTTTTAATGAGAGTAAAGCCTCATACACACGATCGGACTTCCATCGGGCTTTTCAGTAGATTTTGGTCTGAATGGGTGTCGGCCGTGAACTTGTCACCAAATCATGTGGTTTTTCAGCTCTTTACCGCCACCCTTTGGGCAACTTCTGCTATTGTTGTCTGATCTTTAGCATTGGTTCTGAGCATGCGTGTTTGTACTTTGGATTTTAGTCCAATGGACTTGTGTACACACGATCGGATTATCCTCCATCGAACATTTGTTGCTGAAAAGTTTGAGAGCAAAATTTGTCCGATGAAAAACCCCCAAAAAATTGTCCGATGGAGCATACACACGGATTGTCCGCTAAAACACGTCTGTCGGACAATTGTTGTCAAAAAATCAGATTGTGTGTATGAGTCTTTAGAATAACCTGGAGGCTTATTTATATATACACACACACACACACACACACACACAGTTAGGTCCATATATATTTGGACACCAGTGGCAGCCCATCCATAGGGGGCGCCCGGGCGACGCCCCCCCTACTGTAGTCCTAAAAAAAAAAAAAAACGTGCCCTTTAAGGCTTTTAAAAATTTGTTCTGCAGCAGCGCCGCACAAATAACATACACTCATGTATGTTATTGTGGCCAGCCTAGTCAGATAACCGGACATTGGGCACCGGTTATCTGAATAAGGACAGCTGGTTGGCTGTGCGGAAGTGCCCATCAGAGCCAACGGCTCTGATAGGCTTTCCTAGTACAGCCCTTCAGCTCCCGCATGTCTTATCCTCGGAACGTAAGGGGCTATGTCCCTTGGATAAGACTGACGGCCGTCTCAGCCAATCAGGTTCACCGATTCTGGTTAACAGTAACCTGATTGGCTGAAGCATCATCGAGGGCGGCAGAAGACATCGAGGGACTGTGGAAGGAGGGTGGCGAACCCCAGAAAGGTAAGTCCCGGGCAGGGAATCTGACTGGCAGGCGCTTTATGACCCTCTTTTTATAATGAAGGGGACTGGCTTACCAAAATCCCCCCAACTGTCCCTTCTAAGCCTGCTGGCCATAGTTGAATAGCCATGAAGTGTAATGTAGTTTAATAAATGTCTCCCGGGTCAATCTGCTCATAAATTTTGAGAGACACAAATCTCAAACCCATGGTAGCAGCTAAAACATAATGCTTGTTCCATAAATACCCTTTTAGGCAATTGCGAGTGGCAGCATTTTACAGGGCACAGTGGGGACAATTGATGTGGGGACAATTGATGTGGGCACAGTGGGGGACAATTGATGTGGGCACAGTGGGGGACAATTGACGTGGGCACAGTGGGGGAAAATTGATGGCATGGCACAGTGGCTGCATTTGATGGCACAGTGGCTGCGTTTGGCATGGCACAGTGGTGACAATTGATGGCACAGTGGCTGCGTTTGGCATGGCACAGTGGCTGAGTTTGGCATGGCACAGTGGCTGCGTTTGATGGGCACAGTGAGGCTGCAATTGTCTTTTTTTTTTTTTTCATTTGTTTGCGCCCCCCCAAATATTTTGAGCACCAGCCGCCACTGTTGGACACGCCACAATTTTTTGCCACCAGAATTTTTTTTCAATGAAACAATCCAAATGACTTTGAAGTGCAGACTTTCAGCTTCAATTCAAGAGGTTAAACAAAAATATCAAGTACACATTTTAGGAACTGCAATCATGTTTATACACAGGGGGGCTCAAATGTAATTGAACAAAATTAATATACCGTATTTAATCGGCGTATACCGTGCACTTTTTTCCCCCTTAAAAATCAGGGGAAAATCGTGGGTGCGCGATATACGTCGATCCTCCTCAGAGACAGATCCTCGCTGTCTCTGAGCGCCGCCGACAAAGACCGAGCCTGAGCCGAGTGTACTGCGCACTCGGCTAGGCTCGGCCACGCTCAACTCCGCCCGCAGCCACACGAGAGGAGCCGAGAGGAACCGAACACACCGGAAATCCGGCTCTGCACAGCTCGACCGAGGCGCCAAATTCAACGCTGCAACCCCCGGCAGACAGACGCAATGGACACAGACAAGCCTGGACGGACCGGCAGACGGACGCGACGGACCCCGCGCAAGGCCGCAGACGGACGCCGGACCCCGCGCAAGGCCGCAGACGGACGCCGGACCCCACGCAAGGCCGCAGACGGACGCCGGACAAGGCTGAGCATCCAAAAAGTACGTTTTTTCCCTAAACTTCCCTTCTCAGGTTGGGGTGCGCGCTATACGCCGGCATATGCCGATAAATACGGTAATCATAAATAAAATGTTAATTTTTTATATTTTGTTGAGAATTCTTTACTGGAAGTCTGGAACCCATGGACAAACCCAAAGACCGGGTTTCCTTGTCACTTGCATGGACAGCTTCTTTGAACGCATGCTGTAGGTTCACAGCAATAGCTTTCAAATGCAAATACCACACTTATAAAACAACTCCAGACCTTTTACCTGCTTAACCACTTGCCGACCGACTCACGCCGATATACGTTGGCAGAATACCTGTACCTCAGTCCGTAAAAGCAGGATAGCAGGCGCACACGCCCAACACACGTGTACCCACGGGTCCCACGGACTTGATGTCCGCCGGCGGCCTGCTATCACGGCGACGAGAGGCAGAATGGGGAACTGCATATGTAAACAAGGCATTTCCCCATTCTTCCTAGTAACATGACAGCAATCTACTGCTCCCAGTGATTGGGAGCAGTTATCTCTATCATGTTTCAGTAAGCCCATCCCCCTACAGTTGGATATGTATTATAGCAGAAAGTAAAAATATGTTTTTAATTTTTTTTTTACTTTACTATGTTTTTTTTCTCAAAATTATCACTCTTTTTGTTTATAGCGCAAAAAAAAAATAAAAAAAAACGCATAGGTGATCAAATACCACCAAAAGAAAGCTCTGTTTGTGGGGGAAAAGGGGACATCAATTTAATTTGGGTACAGCATCGCACGACCGTGAAATTGTCAGTTAAAGCAACGCAGTGCCGTATTGCAAAAAATGCTCTGGTCATTGAGGGGGTAAAACCTTTCCGGGGCTGAAGTGATTAAAGGGGTTGTAAAGGTTTGTTTTTTATTTTCTAAATAGGTTCCTTTAACCACTGAAGACCCGGACCAAAATGCAGCTAAAGGACCTTGCCCCTTTTTGCGATCCGGCACTGCGTCGCTTTAACTGACAATTGCATGGTCGTGCGACGTGGCTCCCAAACAAAATTGGCATCCTTTTTTTCCCACAAATAGAGCTTTCTTTTGGCGGTATTTGATCACCTCTGCGGTTTTTATTTTTTGCGCTATAAAAAAAAAAATAGAGCGACAATTTTGAAAAAAAAAATCAATATTTTTTACTTTTTGCTATAACAAATATCCCCCAAAAATATATATAGGAGAGAGATATATATATATATATATATATATATATATTATATACATACATACATACACACACACACACACACACACACACACACACACACACACACACACACACACACTATAGCAGGGGTCTTGAATTAAATTTCAAGGAGGTCCGGTCACTAAAATTTTCTTTGGGCCGAGGTCCGAATCTCAAGTCCCCATTTTTCCCCATCACAGTGCTTCTTTACATCAGGTGTTCCCATCACAGCGCCCCTTTACATCAGGTGTCCCCATCACAGTGCCCCTTTACATCAGGTGTCCCCATCACAGCGCCCCTTTACATCAGGTGTCCCCATCACAGCGCCCCTTTACATCAGGGGTCCCCATCACAGCGCCCCTTTACATCAGGGGTCCCTATCACAGTGCCCCTTTACATCAGGGGTCCCCATCACAGCATCCCTTTACATTAGGTGTCCCCATCACAGCATCCCTTTACATCAGGGGTCCCCATCACAGCATCCCTTTACATCAGGTGTCCCCATCACAGAATCCCTTTACATCAGGTGTCCCCATCACAGAATCCCTTTACATCAGGGGTCCCCATCACAGCATCCCTTTACATCAGGGGTCCCCATCACAGAATCCCTTTACATCAGGTGTCCCCATCACAGTGCTTCTTTACATCAGGTGTTCCCATCACAGCGCCCCTTTACATCAGGTGTCCCCATCACAGTGCCCCTTTACATCAGGTGTCCCCATCACAGCGCCCCTTTACATCAGGTGTCCCTATCACAGTGCCCCTTTACATCAGGGGTCCCCATCACAGCGCCCCTTTACATCAGGTGTCCTTATCACAGTGCCCCTTTACATCAGGGGTCCCCATCACAGCATCCCTTTACATTAGGTGTCCCCATCACAGCATCCCTTTACATCAGGGGTCCCCATCACAGCATCCCTTTACATCAGGTGTCCCCATCACAGAATCCCTTTACATCAGGTGTCCCCATCACAGAATCCCTTTACATCAGGGGTCCCCATCACAGCATCCCTTTACATCAGGGGTCCCCATCACAGAATCCCTTTACATCAGGTGTCCCCATCACAGCATCCCTTTACATCAGGGGTCCGCATCACAGCATCCCTTTACATCAGGTGTCCCCATCACAGAATCCCTTTACATCAGGTGTCCCCATCACAGAATCCCTTTACATCAGGGGTCCCCATCACAGCATCCCTTTACATTAGGTGTCCCCATCACAGCATCCCTTTACATCAGGTGTCCCCATCACAGAATCCCTTTACATCAGGGGTCCCCATCACAGCATCCCTTTACATCAGGTGTCCCCATCACAGAATCCCTTTACATTAGGTGTCCCCATCACAGCATCCCTTTACATCAGGTGTCCCTATCACAGTGCCCCTTTACATCAGGGGTCCCCATCACAGTGCCCCTTTACATCAGGGGTCCCCATCACAGTGCCCCTTTACATCAGGGGTCCCCATCAAAGCACCCCTTTACATCAGGGGTCCCCATCACAGCGCTCATTTACATCAGGCATTCCCATCAGAGTGCTTCCTTACATCAGATGTCCCCATCAGAGTCCCCCTTAACATAAAATGTGCCTATTAGCGTGCCCCTTAACATAAAATAAGGGTCACGCCGATGGGCACATTTTATGTTAAGGGACACTCTAATGGACAAGTTTTATGTTAAGGGACTTCCTGATGGGCACATTTTATATTAACATAAAATCTGCCCATCAGCGCGCCCCTTAACATAAAATAAGGGTCACGCCGATGGGCACATTTTATGTTAAGGGACACTCTAATGGACAAGTTTTATGTTAAGGGACATCCTGATGGGCACATTTCATATTAACATAAAATCTGCCCATCAGAGTGCTCCTTAATACAAAATGTGCCCATCAGTGTTGCTCTTAAAATAAAATATGCCCATCAGAGTGCCCCTTAACAAAAAATGTTCCCATCAGCATGGCCCTTAACATAAAATAAGGGTCACGCTGATGTGCACCTTTTATGTTAAGGGGCACTCTGATGGGCACATTTTATTTTATGGGGTACGCTGATGGGTATATTTTTAATGGGTACACTAATGGGCATATTTTATGTTAAGGGGCACTCTGATGGGCACAACAAAATGTGTCCATCAGTGTGCCCCTTAACAAAATATGCTCATCAGTGTGCACATTAAAAATATACCCATCAGAGTGCCCCTTAAAATAAAATTCGTCCATCAGAGTGCCCCTTAACATAAAAAAAAGGTGCCCATCATCGTGACCATTAATGAAATATGCCCAGCAGTGTACACAATAATAAATATGCCCATTAGTGACAACTAATTAACTTGTCACATACCTTGCATACAAGATGGGCGAAAGCTGTGCGATATAGCGAGCCCGGGACCGCGAGTAGTAGGGGGGCAGGGCGCGCACGGGACGTCACGCCCAAATCTCACAAAGAGAGCCAGGAGTGGACCCGCAAGCTGCAGGGGGCGGGGCACGCACGTGACGTCACGTCCCATCGTGAGTGCAAGCCTGTCTTCTCCGCTCTCAGCGTCACTGGTTGCTGGGGAAACCCGCGGCCCCAGCAAACCAACGCTGACATTTAAAATTATACTGGCGGCATGGCGGTCCGGGCAGAAGCGACACCCGGGCCGGACTCGGACCGCGGGCCGCCATTTAGTGACGGCTGCACTATAGGATAGTTTTATTGCATTTTTATTAAAAAAACAATTTTTTTTACTACTAATGGCGGCGATCAGCGATTTTTTTTTGTGACTGCAACATTATGGAGGACACTTCGGCCAATTTTGACACATTTTTTGGACCATTGTCATTTTCACAGCAGAAAATGCATTTAAAAATGCATTGTTTATTGTGAAAATGACAGTTGCAGTTTGGGAGTTAACCACAGGGGGCGCTGATGGGGTTATGTGTGACCTGAAGTGTGTTTACAACTGTAGGGGGGTGTGGCTGTAGGTGTGACGTCATCGATTGTGTCCCCCTATAAAAGGGATGACACGATCGATGCTGCCGCCACAGTGAAGAACAGGGAAGCCGTGTTTACACACGGCTCTCCCCGTTCTTCAGATCCGGGGACCGATCGCGGGACTCCAGCGGCAAACGGGTCCGCGAGTCCCGCGGTCACGGAGCTTCGGACTGAGCAGCGGGCATGCGTCCGTGACCCCAAGGCTGGGCTTAAAGAGCAACGTACCTATACGTTGATGTGCCCAGCCGTGCCATTCTGCCGACGTATATCGGCGTGAAGGGGTCCTTAAGTGGTTAAGCTAATGTAGCAGGTACTTCTCCAGACTGATCTATTACGTGACAGCTGTCTGCTGCAGCAGCGTGGGCTTTTTCACCCCCCTTTCTCTCTTCACACACAGACACCCAGAACTGCTCATTTGTAAACTCCCTATTGGAGGTTGTCTGTAAACTCCCTATTGGAAGAGCCTGAGCCAATAATCAGACAGCAGGACTGTGGGGGAGGAGATAAAAAGCCAGAGGAACTAGGCCAGAGCTTTTTTTTGCCTGCACCCCATCAGGAGAGCATCTCCTGCACTGTATGTGTGTGTAGAATTGCGGTCTACCAAGGGGCACACAGCCTGCAACTCCAGCCTAGAGGAACAGACTGTCCATGCTAAAGAAGGACACCCTGCAACAGCTCAAGGACTGAATGCCACTGCCACACACCTGCATCTAAGATCAATAAATTGCTCAGGGAAGGACTGCTGACTATGTACAGGATTTGGTGAGGGGGCTTTGCCCAGGAACCTTTAATGCTTTTCAGAGAAGACCACATCCAAATATTGTCCACAGAGCTCTTACATTGCCGGTGAAGATAATAAAATGCAAAGCTTTGCCTACAGGACATTACCACAGTTGCTCTTAACCACTTAAGGACCGCCTCCTGTAAATATACGTCAGCAGAATAGCACGGCTGGGCAGATGTACGTACAGGTACGTCCTGTACATCTACCCAGCCGTGGGTCGCGGCGTGCGCCCGCGACCCGGTCCGAACCTCCGGGACCCACGGACCCGATTGCCGCTGGGGTTCCGCGATCGGTCCCCGGAGCTGAAGAACGGGGAGAGCCGCGTGTAAACATGGCTTCCCCGTGCTTCACTGTGGCGGCTGCATCGATCGCGTCATTCCCTTTATAGGGAGACACAATCAATGACATCACTCCTACAGCCACACCCCCCTACAGTTTTAAACACACACTAGGTGAAACATAACTCCTTTAGCGCCCCCTGTGGTTAACTCCCAAACTGCAACTGTCATTTCCACAATAAACAATGCATTTTAAATGCATTTTTTGCTGTGAAAATGACAATGGTCCCAAAAATGTGTCAAAATTGTCCGAAGTGTCCGCCATAATGTCGCAGTCATGAAAAGAAAAAAAAACGCTGATCGCCGCCATTAGTAGTAAAAAATTTTTTATAAAAATGCAATAAAACTATCCCCTATTTTGTAAACGCTATAGATTTTGCGCAAACCAACCGATTAACGCTTATTGCGATTTTTTTACCAAAAATATGTAGAAGAATCCGTATCGGCCTAAACTGAGGAAAAAAGGATTTTTTTTTATATATTTTTGGGGGATATTTATTATAGCAAAAAGTAAAAAATATTGATTTATTTTTTTCAAAATTGTCGCTCTATTTTTGTTTATAGCGCAAAAAATAAAAAAAGGTGATCAAATACCCACTATTTGTGGGGGAAAAAGGACGCCAATTTTGTTTGGGAGCCACATCGCACGACCGCGCAATCGTCAGTTAAAGCGACGCAGTGCCGAATCGCAAAAAGGGGCCTAGTCCTTCACCTGCATTTTGGTCCGGGGCTTAAGTGGTTAAAGGGGACACACCACGGGTATTGAGATCATTTCACTGGGTGTGTACTAGAAGCATCGTAGGCTGGCCTGGGGTTCCCCTTTAGCCACAGCATCCCACACACACCAAAAGTTATTGGGGCGTCTATTCAATCTGTACATATTGTTACCTATTGCTTTCGTTGTTTGCATAGTGTTCTTGACTGTTTTCTTTAAACTGTTTCAACCAAGTCCTGGGTACTTACACAGGTCCTGGCTGACTAATGTTAACCTGAATTTTACTTTTCTTCAAGTAAATTACAAGAACTGTGTTGTGTATGCCTGTTGAGTTATTCCATTAATCACATTGCTAGGTGTGCCAGAGGGGCTGGGACAGTTCATTGGGGTTGAAAAGGCAGAGTAACGGACTGAACAAACAAAAGCAGTTCCCTTAGGGATGTGCTACACTAGTGCATTGTTGGTTCAGGAAGACACTGTGTTCACAGCGTCTCCCTGCAGGGATGTAGTCCCCCAACGGAGGGGGCGAGCATGCCGACTAACCCCCAGCCAGAACGGCTCGGATGATGGGGGCAAGCTTACTGAGGAGGAACAGGAAGTGAGAAATTCAGACAAAGAAAAAAAACATTTAGAAGGAAAAAGGTAAGTGAACCAACAATGCACTAGCTTAAAAGGAACCTATTTAGAAAAAAAAAAAAAAAAAAAAAACTTTACAACCCCCTTTAATTGATAAAGAAATAATGAAGTAGTCCACACCTGGGCATAAAACAGCTTTTGATTCAATTGTCCGATTACTTTTGGTCCCTTATGTATGAGTAGTTAAAGTGGAACTTCAGTCATTTTTGTATCTTTCCATCTATTAAATCTTCTGCCCTTGTTGTTTTAACTTTTGATAGTAAATACCTTATACAGCCCACTTCATGTTTCTTGTAAGGTAAAAAGCCTAAGCTAATGACATCATACAGAGCTCACGCTCACTCTTGCGGGAGTTTGCTAGGAAGGGGGAGGGGTAAGTTCTAAGAGGGCCAATGAGAGCTGCAGAGCTGGAGGTGTGCCTCTGTGTAAATCCAGGAAGTGAACAGGCAGCAGCTTCAGCTGCCCACAGTTAAAATTGATGCAGCCAGACTCAGTGGAGGGAGATTTCTGCAGCATATTTGACAAGTACAGAATCACAGTGTATATAAAATATTATGTAAAGTAGTTATGTTTTTACTACAAAATTATGTGAGAAGATCGCAGTTCCTCTTTAACAAACCTTTAAGTGTAATGTGCTTAACGGATGTCTTTGCTGACAAAAAGGCCACTGCCGACCTCTGCTTCTATAAATAGTTTTCTGACTGGTCTTCTTTAGCAAGGAACATACATTTAACATTAATAATTATGCTACCAAAATTAGTGTGTGCTGTAAATTGCCTCCAGCATTACTCATGTTTCTTCTTACTTGGGACTGCAATTTTCCTGAAACCCAGAGCCCCTGAACAGCAGTAAATCTTTGAGCTGTCTGTGCCTAAAAATAGAGAGCAACTGAGCATGTGCAGAGCAGGATGAGACCATGTAATGGTCTATGTAATGTTTTACATAGCTATACCTGCAAAAGTGTCGAGCCTGAAGGCATCTAGCAGGAATTAAAGAGGAGCTCCGGCCAAAATTACACTTTTTAAATAAAAATACCCCTATAATACACTAGAGCTGCACGATTCTGGTCAAAATGACAAAAGATCACGAATCTCTCACGATTCTCAAAAATGTAATGCCAGAACCACACCCCCTCCACCCAAAAAAAAAATTTTTTAAAAATAAACCTGTGATTTATGAGAAAATATGAATATATAAAAAAAGAGACCAGTGATATGACTATAATGTTAAAGATCATATAACTCCTATGAAAAAAGCAGAATCAAACTTTGATTCTGCTTTTTTCATAGGAGTCATATGGTCTTTAACATTATAGACATATCACTGGTCTCTTTTTTTATACATCAGAAGCAGTACCGCTAGCAACCACTGGGTGGCGCATGGATACAAACTACTGTTGTACAGAACTGTGAGAGAAGCTCAGGCATCTATCCAGCGGCGCAGGCTGCCAACGTCGGTTTCGATATCAGCGCCATTTGCGTTCCATGCTGGTTACGTGGAACCAGCAGTGAACACAGAAGAACCGCAAGTCATCCCGCGGGGAGATCGCGGGCGAGGAGATTGCGATTCTCTCCGCGATTAATCGTGCAGCTCTATAATACACAAGCTTAATGTATTCTAGTAAAGTTAGTCTGCAAACTAAGGTCCGTTTTGTTAGGATATTACAGCATTTTGAAAGGTTATAAACTAGCATTAGACCGTGGCCATCTGAAGCCAGACTGTATTACTTCCTGGATTTCATGCTTGCAGATCTCGCACACGCTCAGTGCTGCACAAGAAGTGCAATAGGTTTCAGGTCAGGTTTCCATAGCAACAGCAGTGTCAGAGGAAGTTGTCACCCCACTTTTTTCTGTACAGCTTTCCATTTAAACACATAATAATAATAATTAGCAACACAATTCATTTATGCATCTAGATGTATTGAAGACGACTAAAGTTTAAACTGTGCATAATGATGTTGAAAAATGGGGTTTGTGTTTTGGTGTTATATGGGATGGTGGGAATATTTTTAAAAACTGCTTATTTACAACTATTTGCACAAATAACTTTCTCTATGGTATATAGATAATCGTTAAAATTTAGTAAATATTCCCCCATCACATCGCATGGCCCCCCCGCCAAATTGCATCGCCCCAGCACATCGCATCATCCACCAAATCACATTGCCCCCAGCGCATTGCCCCAGCAATCACATCCTCCCCCCCAAATCGCATCACCCCAGCACATTGCATCACCCCACCCCACACCAAATCACATTGCCCACCAAATCGCAGAACCCACGAAATTGCATCGCCCCAGCACATCGCCCACCAAGTCGCATTGCCCCCCCCCCCCCCATCAAACTGCATAACATCGCTCCAACACATTGCATAGCCCCCCCCCCCGGCAAATTGAATCGCATTGCCGCAGCACATCGCCTCCTCACCAAATTGCATTGCCCCAGTACATCATATTGCCCACCCACCAAATCGCATCGCCCCAGCATATAGCATTGCCCCTGCCAAATTGCATCACATTGCATTGCCCCCCCGCCAAATTGCATCACATCTCCTCAGCACATTGCATTGCCCCCCGCCAAATTTCATCGCCCCCAGCACATTGGATCACCCCGCCAAATCACATTGCCCTCCACCAAATTGCACTACCCCCCCCAGTGTGACAGGAGGGGGGGTCATAGAGACATGGGGGGGGGGGGACAGTGTGACAGGAGGGGGGTCATAGAGACATAGGGGAGACAGTGTAACAGGAGGTGGGTCATAGAGACATGGGGGAGACAGTGTGGCATGGGGGGGGGTGACAGGAGGGGGGTTATAGACACATGGGGAGGAGACAGTGTGACAGGAGGAGGACATGTGGAGTGGACACTATTCTTTCTCACGTGCAGGGCACCGAGTCTTATTCTGGAGTCAGCCCTGACTCCCAATCATCTCGCATAGCAATCAGAGACTCCTCAGAACTCCCCCACTCCCCCCTCCTTATGTCGGCGTTTCTCTTACTGTGTCTGGCCTTCTGCAGCATCTGTTCCCAGTAGGCTGTGGATAAACAACATGCTGCTTAGCCAATCTAGGCGCTCCCATCTCTAATCCAGCACTCAGGGATGCCTATTGCCTCCTGGGATTGATGAAAAACATGTCCCAGGAGGCATAGCGGTCCGTGGATGGGCAGCTCAGGCCGCGGCCAGAACAAAAGGAAATGAGCTGTAAAACAGTGAGTTTAAAAAAAAAAAATGATATGCCAAATCAGCATAAGGGGACAGAGCAGCAGAGGATGCAGACAACTTGTAAAAGAGGGTGGAGCTCCACTTTAAATTTTCTCACTACAGTTCCACTTTATATAACAAAACATAGACACATCTTACCGTAAATTTCCGTGTGCCAAAACGTCTCTCTAATGTTCTAAAATTATATATAAGTAAACTGCTACAAAATGTATCCTTCAGATCCAGACATATAATTCTTCCAAAGAAAAGTCTCCATATCTAAAACAAGAAAAGTAAACAATAAGTATACAAATGCTGACATTACAGAGGGATGTAAAAAGATAGTCTATAAATGCCAAAAGAAGGCAGAAATGTGACAGAAAGTGAGCATTTATTGATGAGGAAATAGAAAATACATTGTATAACAGTGTAAATTTGCTGTCCACTCAAAATAACTCAACACACAGCCATTAATGTCTAAACCGCTGGGAACAAAAGTGAGTACACCCCTAAGTGAAAATGTCCAAATATTTTTTTTTTTAAACCTTGAACCGTTAAAGCAAAAAGGTGGTTCAACACAATACAGACACAAGGGGGTGATCCTGGGCCAGATTCTCGTAGATCTTCGGCGGCGTAACGTATCTCCTTTACGTTACTCCGCCGCAAGTTTTACAGGCAAGTGCCCGATTCACAAACCACTTACCTGTAAACTTGCGGCAGCGTAGCGTAAAGTCCACCCACGCAAGCCCTCCTAATTCAAATGATCCTGGTAGGGGGCGTGGATCATTTAAATTAGGCACGCTCCCGCGCCGATCGTACTGCGCATGCTCCGTTGGGTAAATTACCCGACGTGCATTGCGCTAAATGTCGTCGCACGGACGTCATTTGTTTTGACGTTCACGTAAATGGCGTCCAGCGCCATTCACGGACGACTTACGCAAACGACGTTAAATTTTCAAATTGCGACGCGGGAACGACGGCCATACTTAACATTGAGTACGCCACCTAGGGGGCATGTTTATCTTTACGCTGCGTATCGCTTACGGAAAAGACGTAAAATCACTACGACGGCCACCTAGCGGTCAGCGTAGATATTGCACCCTAAGATACAACGGCGCTGGCCGTCGTATCTTAGGCATGTTTAAGTGTATCTCAGTTTGAGAATACACTTAAACATACGACGGCCTTAGATTCGGACTTGCGTCGGTGTATCTGCAGATACGCCGGCGTAATTCTATGTGAATCTGGCCCCCTGTCTCCAACTCAGTGATTCTGTTTTTGATTTTTTTTTTCTGACATGTATGTGTTATATCTTTCAATTGGATGTTATAAGTTGCAGCTGGATAAAACAAAATCTGCGTGTCTTTATTTCAGGCCGCAAAACAACAAAAAGGTGATTATTTTAAATGGGGGGGGGGGATTCTTTTCTATACCCACTGCAACTTAAAGCAGAAAGAATGTGCATTGCACTCCTCTAACCCAGAACTTTTCAGGACAATTGCCTTCCAATGGTTTGTATTTTAACACCGACAGGTCGCCAGCACATATGTTTAACCAGTAGCGCCGACGCCCTGATAGCAACCTTCTGTTATCATCAGTGTTTAAAGTTCCCACTACACACTTCCTCCTTACTGCTGGAGAAAAAACAAAAAAGATGGTTACATGGCACCTCAGCCATTTAGAGGCAGCCTTGTAGTTTTTATTAATTCGCTGTTTGTCAGAGGTGGAAAGGTGGGCAGATGACATCACCATCTCCACTATGGCCAAGCAAAGAGTGCCATGTGTACACTGGTAAAAATAAGGTGCTACATAACTGACTTTCTTTCCTGCAGCAGAGAAGAAGTGTCTGGCTCAAACAATCTATTTAAATTGACAGGTAAATATAGACAGACATAATCACATTATTAAAGTGGTAATAACACCAAACCCCCCCCCCAAAAAAAAAATGTCCATCAATTCTTAGATGTGGTGGCTGCATCCATTTTTTTCTCAACTTACTTTAAGGCTACTTTCACACTGAAGCGCTGCGTGCACTGGCGGTAAAACGCTGCTATTTTTAGCAGTTTTTTACCGTTTTGTTTGTGGCGATTTTTGCCCGCTAGCGTTGCGTTTTTAACCCCCACTAGCAGCCAGAAAAGGGTTAAAACTGCCCGCAAAACGCCTCTTTGCTGCATTTTGCGGGCGGGCTGGAGGCGCTACCCCATTGTTTTCAATGGGCAGGGGCGCTATAGGAGCGGTATTTTTAACGCTCCTCAAAGACTCGGCTGGCAGGACTTTTTTTACCGTCCCGCCAGAGCAACGCTCCAGTGTAAAAGCCCTCCGGCTTTCACACTGGATAGAGAGGAGCAGCTCTTTCCGGGCGCATTGCAGGCGCTATTTTTAGGGCAATAGCGCCTGCAAAGCGCCTCAGTGTGAAAGCAGCCTAACAGACCAAGCTCACCAGACAAAAGCTGGAGTACACTTTCAATTTGTTAGTCAAATCCATCTAAATCTGCTAACACTACCCTCTTCCCTGGATTGACAATGCTGCTGTGCATTGGCGTCTGCTTTACTATTTTGTCCAGAATGCAGACATCTTAACCACTTAAGACCCGGACCATTGAAGAAAAGTAAATTCAGGTTAACATTAGTCAGCCAGGACCTGTGTAAGTACCCAGGACTTGGTTGAAACAGTTTAAAGAAAACAGTCAGGAACACTATGCAAACAACGAAAGCAATAGGTAACAATATGTACAGATTGAATAGACGCCCCAATAACTTTTGGTGTGTGTGGGATGCTGTGGCTAAAGGGGAACCCCAGGCCAGCCTACGATGCTTCTAGTACACAACCAGTTAAATGATCTCAATACCTGTGGTGTGTCCCCTTTAACCACTTAAGCCCCGGACCAAAATGCAGGTAAAGGACCTGGCCCTTTTTTGCGATTCGCCACTGCGTCGCTTTAACTGACAATTGCGCGGTCGTGCGACGTGGCTCCCAAACAAAATTGGCTTCCTTTTTTTCCCACAAATGGAGCTTTCTTTTGGTGGTATTTGATCACCTCTGCGGTTTTTATTTTTTGCGCTATAAACAAAAACAGGGCGACAATTTTGAAAAAAATTCAATATTTTTTACTTTTTGCTATAATAAATATCCCCAATTCTATTTTTTTCCCTCAGTTTAGGCCGATACGTATTCTTCTACATATTTTTGGAAAAAAAATTGCAATAAGCGTTTACTGATTGGTTTGCACAAAAGTTAGAGCGTTTACAAAATAGGGGATAGTTTATGGCATTTTTATTAATTATTTTTATTAGTAATGGCGGTGATCAGTGATTTTTTGGCGGACACATCGGACACTTTTGACACATTTTTTGGAACCAGTCATTTTTACAGCGAACAGTGCTATAAAAATTACACTGGCAGTAAGGGGTTAACCAGGAGGGGGCGCTTGAGGGGTTAAGTGTGCCCTAAGGGAGTGTTCTTACTATGGGGGGCGTGGCTGTGCGCGTGACGTCACTGATCAACGTTCCCTAACACAGGGAACAGACGATCAGTGACAGTCACACTAGGAAGCACGAGAAGGTTTGTTTACACTTAACTCTCCCAGTTCTTCTCTGAGACCCGATCGTGGGATACCGGAGGCGATCGGGTCTGCTGCCGGTTACTGAGAAAAGAGCCGGGTCGTGAGCGTGCCGCCGGCGGCGCGCTGCGCGACCCACGGCTGAGCTCTTAAAGGGGACGTACATGTACGCCCTTGTGCCCAGCCGTGCCATTTTGTCAACGTATATGATCGTGCGGCGGTCCTCAAGTGGTTAAGACAGGAACTGGGTTGGTAAGTTGCAATATATTACATTTTGGCTTTTGTGCTTATTACCGCTTTAATAAAAGTGATTGTTATTTAAAAAAATTAAAAACAAGCCTCTACAAACATATTATATTTCCCTCCTCTGTGCAGTTGGTTTTGCACAGAATTGTCCAGATCCTCCTCTTCTCGGGTCCCTCTTCACTGCTTACAAGCCCTTCCCTCCTTTGTGTGCCCCTCAACCAGCAGCTTTCTACAGGGGGCACCCAAGCCGAGTCGCGGCTCTGTGTATCCATTCAGACACGGAACCCTGACTGGCCCCCCCCCCCCCTCTCTACTAATTGGCTGACTGACTTTGATTGACAGCAACAGGAGCCAATGGCGCCGCTGCTCTGTCTCAGCCAATCAGGAGGAGTGGCCTGGGTGGCTGCGGGGATTGTGGAAATCGCTGGAGAGAGAAGGGGCTCAGGTACTGGGGAGGCTGCTACACACAGAAGTTTTTTTTATCTTAATGCAAAGAATGCATCAAGATAAAAAAAAAAAAAAACTTCTGCCTTTACAACTCCTTTAACCACTTAAGGACCGCCTAACGCCGATATACGTCGGCAGAATGGCACGTACATGTACGTCGCCTTTAAGAGCCCAGCCGTGGGTCGCGCACGCGACCCAGTCCAAAGCTCCGTGACCGTGGGACCCGATCGCCGCTGGTGTCCCGCGATCGGTCACAGGAGCTGAAGAATGAGGAAAGGTGTGTGTAAACACACCTTCCCCGTTCTTCACAGTGGCAGTGTCATTGATCGTCTGTTCCCTGATATAGGGAAAAACAATCAATGTCACACGTCCAGCCCCACCCCCTACAGTTAGAAACACATATGAGGTCACACTTAACCCCTACAGCGCCCCCTAGTGGTTAACTCCTAAACTGCAATTGTAATTTTCACAGTAAACATTTTTATAGCACTTTTTGCTGTGAAAATGACAAATGACAATAATGTCGCAGTCAAGAAAAAAAAAAAAAAAAAAAAATAATCGCTGATCGCCGCCATTAGTAGTAAAAAAATTAATTAAAATGCCATAAAACTATCCCCTATTTTGTAAACGCTATAAATATTGCGCAAACCAAACGTTAAACGCTTATTGCGATTTTTTTTTACCAAAAATAGGTAGAAAAATACACATCGGCCTAAACTGAGGGGAAAAAAAAAATTATATCTTTTTTTGGGGATATTTATTATAGCAAAAAATATTGTTTTTTTTTTCAAAATTGTCTCTATTTTTGTTTATAGCACAAAAAACAAAAACCGCAGAGGTGATCAAATACCACCAAAAGAAAGCTCTATTTGTGGGAAAAAAAGGACGCCAATTTTGTTTCGGAGCTACGTCCCACGACCGCGCAATTGTCAGTTAAAGCGACGCAGTGCCGAACGGCAAAAAGGGGCAAGGTCCTTTAGCTGCATTTTGGTCCGGGTCTTAAAGCGGGAGTTCACCCATTTATTAGATTTTTTTTTTTCTCCCCTTAGATTCCTGCTCGTTCGGTCTAGGGGAATCGGCTATTTGTATTAAAATATGAGCAGTACTTACCCGTTTTCGGGATGCATCTTCTTCCGTCGCTTCCGGGTATGGGTCTTCGGGAGCGGGGGCGTTCCTTCTTGATTGACAGTCTTCCGAGAGGCTTCCGACGGTCGCATCCATCGCGTCACTCGTAGCCGAAAGAAGCCGAACGTCGGTGCGGCTCTATACTGCGCCTGCGCACCGACGTTCGGCTTCTTTCGGAAAATCGTGACGCGATGGATGCGACCGTCGGAAGCCTCTCGGAAGACTGTCAATCAAGAAGGAACGCCCATTCCCGCAGCCCATACCCGGAAGCGACGGAGAGGATGCATCTCCTAAACGGGTAAGTACTGCACATATTTTAAAACAAATAGCCGATTCCCCTAGAGAAAACGAGCAGGAATCTAAGGGGAAAGAGTGCCCTCTAAGGGTGAACCCCCGCTTTAAGTGGTTAAACATGGCTGAAAGGGAAAAAAAATAGTCAAACTAAATACACATTAATTCTCATGATAAACAGTATTAGGTTAGAAACAACAATGAGGAACACATTGTTAGACTTACATGAAAACTTTTTATTGCTTGCACATCATATACAAAGAATGCTTGTTGCTGCTGAAACAGGAGGGCAAGTATAACAGAAAGAGCACCAGGGATGAGTAGAAGGCCTTTAGATAGTGGTGCTTTATCTAGAGAAAAAAATAAAAATGTTAAATACTACCAAAAATAACACCAATGTGCCACTGCCAACTACTTGAATGCAAGTTCCTCACAGAACCCACAGATCCCACCTATATATACCCAACAAGGAAGGATTTATTTTATGACTGAGAAATCACTTATGAGAAGACACCGGCACTGCACATGCCAGCGCTTGCAGAATTAGTAGCACTGCTCCCAGGCTCCACCATCTGTATTACACAAGAAAAACACCCACCAAGACCGTGGCAAAGTAACCCCACACATGGTGACATTTTGGGGGGGTGGGGGGGGCAGAACAAGTGATAAAGCAAGCGATTGTGAGGATAGGGGTGGGCAGATCCACCTCAATCCAACCACATAGAAGGCCATAGGATATAAGATACGGTCCCGGTAGTGATGAGCAATAGAAGGAGAGGAAAATGAGAGCAAATTCATTAAAAAAAAAAGAAATACTGAGTACATAAAACCATGCAAATCTTAAAAAAGCCTTGAGAACATGGATGTGAAACAAGCAAAAACATTTACAGCTATATCCCAATGTACAGTATTAATGGCCCAAACAATTATGTGTCCTTTTAACAAATAAATGAGACAAGAGGTAAAAAAAAACAAAAAAAAACAGTGGGATAAACTCAACCTTACTTAAATATGCAATGCACAAATTAAACAGTGTGAATGGCTAAGTAGTGCACCACATTTCAAGTAAATAGAAGCAGAGAATTATGTGTGACCGTGTGTATGCAACACAAGTTTGAGCCAAAATTCAGTCGGAAAAAAATCCACGGTTTTCTTGTCGGAATTTCCGATCATGTGTACGTGGCATAATACTTAGTGAATATTCAGCTTATGGGTTTACTAATAGGTAAAAGAAGGTAATTTTTAGTTAAATGTTTGCCAAAATAAAAAACACACATAAGTATGTGCTTATTTTTATTAAAAGGTGTGTCATCACATATATTTTACAAATGTATGCGACATGAGCCAACAAATCTATTTTAGAATGCGGTTCCTCTAGTTTATTAAAACCTTAGTTCACTGTGGTTGTGATGACTGCAATTTACGGACACAGGAATAAGCTGCCTGAAATGTTTAATAAACAAGTTAATTCTTTCTAACTTGTTTAAGTTTTTTCAGCGTCTTGTAGAAGTTGTTTTTTATTCAGTTAAATTTCATTTCTAATTCAGTTTCTTTTGTGGGAAAATCAAAGAGAAGTTTTAAATAGTTCTATTTATTCTACAAACCAGGGTGTTTCAATATGCTCTCGCCTACTTCCTTCTGTAGCTCATCACAGGTTGATGAGGCCAATACAAGCTTTAGCCCCGATTCCCACCAGTGCAGCTTTGAAATTGCACTACTTCTGCACAATTTCAAAGCCGCACATCAGTGCGATTTGCATGGCAGATTTCATTGTGGCTTGTGACTTTATATAACAGATGTCTATGAAAGTCACAATGCAATCATTACAAAGTAGTAGGGTGGATATAAATGATAAAAAAAAAAAAAAAATGGGGGATTTTTATCAAATTTCTTTTAATAAAATGCTTTTGGAGTAAAAATCTAAACGATAGTTTTCCATTTAAGATACATTAATAATTGTGTTTATTCAGCATGAAATGGAGCTTAGTTATGTAGCATGAGGATGTATATTCTGCAATATTTACATTTTTGGTAAATTCATTCAATGAATCCAAGCTCTGCAAGCTGAGATAACATGGACTGCATTGAAGCATTCACACAATTTCACAGCAACCATGAGACAAAACAAAGTTCAGGAATATTCCTTTATCCCATTGTTTTGCAAATCTATGTACACTACAAACTGTATGATTGAATCAGTTCTGATATCGCCGTTTTACTAACCCGATAGCTTATTATTCTAAATGGGAAACCTTCATTTTTTTTGCAAACATTAAAGATTCTAACTACCAGCAAGAAGGAGCCCTTATATTTAAAGAGCACCTGTCATTTCAGATCCATCATTGCAGCGCCTGTTAGCAGGCATCCACTGACCAGCTGCTGCCACACCCCTCACCTTGTTGTGTCACTGCCGCATCACCAACCGTCCCATTAAAGTGAATGGGACTGTCATTGAGTCAAATGTGGGTGAGTCAAATGTGGGTCAGAGGAGGAGCCGTTGTGGAACAGAGATGACAGTTGCTCTTTAAAAATTATGATTTAAAATAGTTTATTTAAATCAAATCCACCCTGCAAAGTAGTACAGGAACCTTTCAAATAACCACTGCGATATGAATGGTTCTATTGCAGGTAATAAGATGAGACTCGTCATGCGATTTAGAACTGTCAAATCGCATGACAAGTCAAACCAGTGTGAACAGGGGCTTAAGGTTAGTGAGAAATTTCTTACTGCACTGTAACTGCTGGTTGAAGAACCTTATTGAAGGAACAGGGAAATTAAGGAGTTATATAATTTTTTTAGGGCCCTTTCACACGTATTTTCATCCGTCCGTTTGCGGATGAAAACGGGACATACATGGGTCCCTATGTGATTACGGGTGTCAGCGGATGAACATCCGCTGACACCCGTAATTTGTCCGCCTCGCAAAGATCCGCATTTTCGGACGGAAGAAATCCTATTTTTCTTCCGTCTGCCGGATCGGATCAGATGAACATGGACATGCGGTCCGTGTTAATCCGATCCCCCATAGGGGAGAGCGGAGGAAAGACAGGGCGGTCCCTGCACAGTGTGCGGGGACCACCCTGTCAGCTGCCAGCTCAGCGGGGATTTTACGGAGGATCCACGCTGAGCTTTGCAGACACACGGAGCGGATCATTACTGATCCGCCCCGTGTGAAAGGGCCCTTAGTCCCAAGAATTTTCCAGATATATGAGCACTGGCTTTCCATTTGGAAACATGAAACTGCTTTACACCCTGTTATACTGCATATAAAATACAAGTGATGAGCGCATACTGAAATGGTGAAAGAAAACAGTATAGCAATAAATACTGAAATAATCAATCTATAATGTGAGGTCATAATAAGTGATATAAAATCACATTCGACCACAAAAAACAAACAGTGCAAACAGTCCTTACAGTGTAAAAATATAAATGAAATAAAGTCCAAAAATAAGTGAGTGCAAAAAATATGTGCAACAACTGATTCAGAAACTCCTGCATATTGGAAGAAGGGCCCATTCAGGTTCCTGTGTGGATACTTTCAATTATTGGCCCTGGTTTTGCAACAGAAATATGCATTTGTTACTGGTCAAAAGTGAAAAGTCATGGTGGCCTAGCTTTAAATATGCTGCTTTAAAATGAAGAGAATCTGATTATCAATACCAGTATGTCTCAGCATTATTATCAAAAGAGAATTTTCCATACTATTCCAGCGTAGTTTAATAAAATGCATCATCAGCAGTATTTAGGAGCGTTTGGCGTTTTCAAGTGTACATCAATTATAGTGAGAAATGAGCAGAGGAATGTTTGGAAACCACTTATAAAAGTAAATGCCAATAAACTCTCCTAAACTCTTGTGCAATAAAAGCTACTATGAGCATTTTTCTTGTTACGCTACTTTCTCTGGCAGAGGTTCTGGCATGTTTTTCTGCTCCACAAGGTCACAAAAAGTCAGGGAGGCAGAGAAAAATATACAAAGAATCCCCAAGTCTACTAAATGTGGTAGATTTTCTGGTCACCTCCCATCCCTCTGACCTGGTGGGACAGGAATGAAGAGGAAATTGATCCCCCCCCCCCCCAAAAAAAGGGACATACAATCAAATCTAAATAGGGTTTGAAACTTTCTCTCCACCGAAAAAACAAAAAGCTTTGTTGGCTCTAGTTGGGCTTGCCTTTTGTACAGTTATATTAGTATGTAATTAGAATCACTTTGTTTTTTACAAGGACATGGGCGTTTTATATTTGAACATGCTTTGAGCTGTGCCCTGCCCAAGCCATCAGTTTAAGGCTGGGTTCAGATATATGCAGTGTGGGACCCTGCAGGCGATTCGAATAGGAATCACGCATTCAATGTGTGTGCGGTGCGAGCCCATTCATTCTATGGCTCAAACCGTATTTACAGACAAAAAAAAAGAAAAGTGCAGGACCATTCCCCCCACCCCCCCTCTGCCCCACACTGGAATCGGATCATATGGTGTTCACACCTATGTGATCCACTTCTGTTATTCAGATAAACAAAAAGAGACTGTCACCGCTGCCTTCTAATTCTGCAAATGCTAGTTGCCTGGCAATTAATGTAACCATACACCTTTAAAATAGAAGAAGTTTATCATTCTAACCACGTTTTCACATTACACCCATATTTAGCGTGTAACATGAAAAGTGTCTATAGCCCCTACTGCCAAACCACCAACTTTTATAGGATTGTGGGGTTCTTCAGCACACTGTCAAATCTGAATTCTTAGCCCGTAAACATTTTGTACGTTTTATCTGCCACTGAGGGGCTTACAGTTCTCAAGTCACCACACTCGTAGTCCATTGATGCTTCTTATTCACCAACAGATTTATACCCCGTTCATGTTTCAGACCGTATAGTAGCCAGGAGACTAGCATTTTGAGAAAGAGGTCATCAATGGTAACCACCATGTTTCTCTCAAGAAAGGCTTACTTAACCACTTAAAGCGGTTCTCCACCCTAAAGTGGAGTCCCGCTGATCGGAACCCCCCCCCCCTCCGGTGTCACATTTGACACCTTTCAGGGGGGAGGGGGGTGCAGATACCTGTCTAAAGACAGGTATTTGCACCCACTTCCGGCCACACGCTACGGGCGAAAGACGGGTTTTTCTGACTTCCCGTCTGTCGCCCGTTGTGTGCTGGGAACACTCGGCTCCCAGCACACAGCGTGTGAGCCAATCGGCGGGCGCAACGCGCCGTAGGGAACCGGGCAGTGAAGCCGCAGCGCTTCACTTCCTGGTTCCCTCAGCGTGGATGGCGGGGGGAGCAGCAGAGAGACGAGCGATTGCTCGTGCTCTGCTGCGATCAGCGCTGGACTCCAGGACAGGTAAGTGTCCTAATATTAAAAGTCAGCAGCGGCAGTATTTGTAGCTGCTGGCTTTTAATATTTTTTCCCCATGGCACGAACCGGACCAAAATGCACCTAAAAGGACCTTGCCCCATTTTGCAATTCGGCACTGTGTCGCTTTAACTGACAATTGCGCGGTCGTGCGACGTGGCTCCCAAACAAAAGTGGCGTCCTTTTTTTCCCACAAATAGAGCTTTCTTTTGGTGGTATTTGATCACCTCTGCGGTTTTGATTTTTTGCGCTATAAACAAAAATAGAGCGACAATTTTGAAAAAAAATCAATATTTTTTACTTTTTGCTATAATAAATATCCCCCAAAAATATATAAAAACATTTTTTTCCTCAGTTTAGGCCGATACGTATTCTACCTATTTTTGGTAAAGAAAAAAAAATCGCAATAAGCGTTTATCGGTTGGTTTGCGCAAAATGTATAGCGTTTACAAAATAGGGGATAGTTTTATTGCATTTTTTTTTTTTTTTACTACTAATGGCGATTTTTTTTGGGACTGCGACATTATGGCGGACACTTTGGACAATTTTGACACATTTTTGGGACCATTGTCATTTTCACAGCAAAAAATGCATTTAAAATGCATTGTTTATTGTGAAAATGACAGTTGCAGTTTGGGAGTTAACCACTAGGGGGCGCTGTTGGGGTTATGTGTTCCCTGAAGTGTGTTTACAACTGTAGGGGGGTGTGGCTGTAGGAGTGACGTCATCGATTGTGTCCCCCTATAAAAAAAGATGACACGATCGATGCAGCCGCCACAGTGAAGAACGGGGAAGCCGTGTTTACACGCGGCTCTCCCCGTTCTTCAGCTCCGGAGACCAATTGCGGGACTTCAGCGGCGATCGGGTCCCGCGGTCACGGAGCTTCGGACCGGGTCGCGGGAGCGCGCCCGCGGCTGGGTACATGTACAGGACGTACATGTGCCCAGCCGTGCCATTCTGCCGACGTATATGTGCAGGAGGCGGTCCTTAAAGCGGTAGTTCACCCTCACCCACATGATTTTACCATCGAGACAGGCATTGTAGCGCGAGCTACAGTATGCCTGTCCCGATTTTTTTAACCCCGGACTCACCTTGTAATCGTACATAGAAGATTTCGGCTCCCGCGGGGAATGGGCGTGCCTATGGAGAGGGAGGATGATTGACGGCCGGCCCTGGCACGTCACTCTCCCCGAAGACAGCCGGAGTAGGTCTCGGCTCTTCACGGCGCTATGCGCAGGCGCCATGAAGAGCCAAGCCTATTTCGGCTATTTCCGGAGAAGCGTGACGCGCCAGAGCCGGCCGTCAATCATCCTCCGTCTCCATAGGCACGCCCATTCCCCGGTATCTTCGATGTACGATTACAAGGTGAGTACGGGGGTAAAAAATTCGGGACAGGCATACTGTAGCTCGCGCTACAATGCCTGATTTTATGGTAAAAGAAAAAAAAATATTTTTTTTTTCGTTGATAGGGTGAACCCCCGCTTTAAGTGGTTAAAAGGTTCTGGAGTAATACATTAGAGATGCAGCGACCAGGGAAAGAACCACAAAGCACAGAGGTGTATTCAGGCATCTGAAAAAACAAAAAGGGTCCATCTTTAAAGGAAAAAAAATGTTTGCCTAAAATTTATGTCTGCAAGGTAGACAGACAGAATAGTGTAATGATTCTGTTAAAAAAACGAGTAAATACCTATTAAATTCCTTCATCTATATCACCTCCGGCATTCTAGTTTCTGTTCTCTCATTCACTTCCTGGTTTGCGGCGCTCGTTCATGTAAGAACTACATTTCCCAGGATGCATTGCGACACGCCCAGTAATTCACACCTCCTTGAAGTCTCTAACACGTAGAGAGCATCCTGCCACACAGATGTAGTTCCCAGGAGGGGGGGAGCACGTCACTGACCACCGCAGTAAAGCCTCTCTCCACAGTGGTCAGTAAAATCAGACAAGCAGGAAGTGAACAGAACAGAGAAGAAATAGAGCAACTTCTGAGCAAAAACAATGAGGAAGTGAAAAGACGAATGTCTGCAGGTAAAAGATGCTTATTATGAAAAACTAAATTTTTCCTTTACAACCCCTTTAAGGCTGCACTCGTATTTTAGCACTTTGAATCGTGGGCTGATTTGCTGCGATTCTGCCTTCGATTTGAAACTGCTGATGTGTGAATGACATGAGGCTCACATTTGAGATGCCATTCTTTTGAAGGACACCTAAAATCGTGGTGCGATAAATCACGTTTCAAATCGTGGCAAAATGCATTGCGTGAAGCACGTCACTCAAAAAAAGTCCAGGAGCTACTTTTGGGCTTCACGCAATGCGTGTTGCCGCAATTTATCGTGCGACAATCGTGGTAGACCCACACTGCGATTTTAGGTGTCATTCAAAAAAACGGCATCTTAAACTATGGGTCCCATGATTTGTCATTCACACATCGGGGCTTTAATATCACAGGCAGGATCGCGGCAAATCTGCCCACGATTCAAAATGCTCAAGTGTGAATGCAGCCTAAGGCTGCATTCGCACCTAAGCGACAAAACGCCCGACGCGGGACGCTTCTGTCGCTAGAGGGGAGAATTCCCATTGCCGTCTATGGAGATGGTTCACATCTCATAGACGCGCAACGCCTGTCGCCTGAAAAAAAGTCCCGGACCCTTTTTTTCACGCGACAGGCGCGTTTTCCCATAGACAGCAATGGGAATACTTTAGAAAAAAAAAAAAAAAAAAAAAAATACATTTGTAATCGCGGCAAATCTGCCGCTACACGCGTACGCGGCTGTCGCTTAGGTGTGAATGCAGCCTTAAACATTTGTTAGATGAATGTCACAAACATTTGTGCGGGTGGATAATTTTCCCTGTATTTTTTGTAATAGAATAATTACTAGAATTGTCAGCTCCATCTAGTGGTCCAAAAGAGGTAACGTTTTCTGAAATAACTCAGTGATAAAACATACCAAATCAGGAGGTAGCTGACAAGCAAAGGAATTCATCTACTACAGAAAATAAAAGGTAAAAGTCATCCAGCCTGCCCAAAAATGTGCAACATTCATCCAACGATTATCTGATATCTGATTATATATATGTATATAGACCCCCAAGTATCAGATACTTCAGCCATTGTAGCTCTGCAACAGAGCAAAGATCAGAGTCACTGGTGGCAACACTGGTATTAATTACTTTTCTTTTACATGGCTGTTTTTTTAAATTATTTTGCTTTACTAACAGAGTAGCTTATCGTGACATATTAAAATAAATTCATCTATAAAACTTACTTCCAATATTTATTTTAAGGGATTTTCAATCTACTTCCAGAGTTTTAAACCTATCTCCGTACGAATAGAAAAACAGGGTTGTCCCCAGCTTACACTAGTCAGGTTAAACACATGCACCACCAGATAAAAGATGAATACTTAGAATGCTTGACTATTAGCAGTTTGTTATATTTGTGTGATATGCGACAGTCAGGTAGCATATTCTATTATTCACAATTTGTAGATTCAGAATGGTCCAAACATTCTTCCTTTTTTTCCTTCTGCACTTGACCAACTTCAGTGTACCAGCAGAGGTCAGTGAAAGTTTGTTTCAAGGCCCAACTCAAGAAAATAAAGAAAAAACACTTTTGCAGTGCCACTTACACCTAGTGGTATGGGGGGCACGTATGGGCAAAAAGGGGGATATGCTGGGCTTGACATCAAGGGTTTGCTATACCCAGTGTGACAGGAAGTCTGGTAAATCTGTGGGTGTTGTCACTGATGGGACATACATTTCTGCCTTGTTTAGACGATACACAGATTGTTATCGGGCATCGGCTACAAACGTAGCCAGAGGAAGGCTAAAGGCCGTTGAAAAGCTTCAGCCATTCAGAATGAAGCAATTAAGGCCTTTATAAGTAGCCAGAGGATTGCCACTTGGTTGCTGCATCACTCCTAAGGCTGTGTGAGTAGGAGAGCAGTGCCAGAAAGTCTCCTAATGAGGTGAGGAGACCATTGACTTTTTCCTGTGTTATAAATATCAAAAAAGACTACTGTTTGTGCTGTATGACCAGCATTGTCTGCCCAGCGCTAGGCTGAGCCAGACTCCTTAGTTTCCTGTGTGGAAGGTAGACGCCCAGAGTTGCTAGGATTTTTTTTATGTTTTATTTTGTTTATGCTGTTTGGATGCTTGCAATTATTTTCCAGCAAGATGGAAAAATAAACTAAAAACTTTATTTTTCAACTGTCTTCGACTACCAGTCTGTATAAAATCAGTGTGTGGTGAACCCAAGCAAGGGGTCACACACCCCGCTACCGGGCTAACCCCTCACACCAGTGAGAGCACTTGTAGGCAGGAGGAGGCGCATAGCTGACCCAACTTGGCTGTCATCAGTAGAAGATGTGGACATGATAGGTCAGTGTGACTAGAAGGCCAGGAAAGTAGTTGGACATGTAAGATTTAAAACAGAGCAGATCCTACCTGGCTGCTGCCTGAGCCTTGGGGAGACCATATTAGGTGACCAGGCATTTTATATACTGAACAACCTTCCCCCTACTTATTGACTGCTGCAATCTATGCGCTGTTTCGTATGTTACTTATTTTCTGTCCTGACCTCTGCACTCTATATTATATACTATGTTGTACATTACACAGTCCGGACCAAAGTGTGAATTGTCTCAACAGTTGCTAGAATTAACGCAGTTCTTTTTTAAAGACCAAGTTCACCTTTAACCAAAAAAAAAAAACTCATTTTTTTTGCAGGTAAAAAATGTGCATTTATAAAAAAAAAAAAATTGAGTCGTCTACAGACCATTGCACCCATAATCAGAAGATCGTGGTTTGTAATATTAGGCTTCTGCAGACTCAGCATAGTTGTGTGCTCGTACCTCATGCAGGCAAGTAGTTACATAAGAGCATGAAGATTACGAGGATGCTCACCAGCTCATTGAGCTTCCTGCAGCTCATTTAGAACTACAAGCCGTCACCCACAAAAAACCTTAGTTATAAACTTGTCGGTGACGTTATTTCTAAGAGCCTTTTAGGACAGCCTTGGAGAAAGCTTAGCTCTGCCCATTTTCCCAGGAAACACTTTCAGCCTTTAAAATCCCTCCTCTTTCACCATGGCCTCAGTTATTGCGTGCCCTCCAACATGCTCGAAAACAAAGCACAGAAAACAACCAAACAGCTTAAGACATTTTTTAAGAACAACAGGGAGGGTAGTAACTGCTGTCATGAAAGGCTCTTAGAAATACCGTCATCGGTAAGTCTAAGGTTTTCCCAAATCACCTTTCAGGACAGCCTTGGAGAGAATAACCCATAAACTTAAACTTACCCTGGGGGGGGGGGGGATACTGCCTGCAGCACCTTCCTACCGAAGGCCTGAACTTCAGAAGACAATTGGTCCAGCCTATAGTGTAGGAGGAACGTAGAGAATTTGGACCAGGTACAGCCCTGCATATTTGTTCAGGAGTAGCATCGGCCCTTTTGGCACAGGAAACTGACGATCTTGTAGAGTGGACAGCAATACCTGAAGGGGGCACTTCTCCCTTAACCGTGTAGGGCCTCTATGATTGCCCATTTAAGCCACCTTCCCAGCGTGCCTTTAGAAGCTTTTTCTCCTTTGCGGGGTCCCGAAAAGATTATAAAAAGTGCATTTGACTACCTAACCGTGACTAGAACACTTAGGAATTGAAACAGGCATCTTCTTACATCCAATGTATGGAAAGCTTCCGCCCTTGGATTGGCTGGGGCTGAAGAGAAGGTAAGAAATACGATTTCCGGTGAACAATGAAAGGATGTAGCAACCTTGGGAAGAAATGCTGGGTCCGTTCTAAGGAACGCCCGATCTGGGAAAATCATTAAAGAGGGTTCCACGACCGCCAAAGCCTGAAGCTCGCTGATTCTTCGGGCTGACGCAATTGCCACCAAAAAGATAGTCTTTAGGAATAAATACCTCAAGGACGTCTCCTGTAGGGGTTCGAAAGGAGCCTCAATGAATCCTTGGAACACAATAGACAAATTCCATCTGGGAAAAATCTTCAGGGCCAAAAAAATATCTAGAAATCAAAACTTAAAAAAAAAAAAAAAAACGAAGGGGCAAACACCTGGGTTTTTAGGATGCTGGCTGCAAGCCCATTCTCCATTCCATCATGGAGGAATTCCAAAACTGAAATCATGTTCTTGACCTGGAAACCCTTAGTAGAGCACCAGGAAATAAATTACTTCAATACTTTCATGTAGATAGCTCACATCACTTTTTTCCCTACTAGAGAGAAGGGTGACCACAGGCTTCTCTGACAGTCATTTGGCCCTTAAAAGATCCTCCTCAGAAATTAGGCCATCAACCATAGACGATCCGTTTCCAGGTGGCTCCATGCCTCAAATCCTTCCTGGGCTGTAGTTTTCAGGGGGGCTGTGCAGCTAGACTTAGCCAAGTCGCAAACCAGGGTCTCTTCGGCCAGAAAGGGGGGCCAGAAAGGGGCGACCAGGATCAGATTTGTGCTCTCTTCCCTGAATTTCCTGAGGACCAGCAGAATCAGTTGGAAAGGGGGTAAAGCGTAGCACAGCTGGTAGTCCCAAGGATGGGTGAAAGCATCTAGCCCTAAGGCCCGATCTTCCCTTTGAAGCGTGAAGAAACTCTGGACTTTTGCATTCTGCTGGTTTACAATTAGGTCTACTTGAGGCTGACCCCATGCCTCAATGACCATCAGGAAGACTTCCCGATTCAGACTCCATTCTGCTTCTAAAACCTTCCTTCTGCTTAGGAGATCTGCTAGGAGGTTTTGGGATCCCTTTAGGTAGATTTTCGTTAGCGAAACTACATTCCACTCTGCCCAAGTAAGTATCTGCCTGGCTGAGATGCAGCGTACACACGGTCAGAATTTCCGACAAGAAAAGTTTGATGTGAGCTTTTGGTCGGAAATTTCAACCATGTGTAGGCCCCATCTGACTTTTTCTGTCAGAATTTCCGACAGCAAAAATTTGAGAGCTGGTTCTCAAAAATTCCGATCGTCTGTATGCAATTCCGAAGCACAAAAAACACACATGCTCGGAATCATTGAACTTCATTTTTCTCGGCTTGTTGTAGGTCACCGTGTTCTTGACGGTCAGAATTTGGTGTGACCGTGTGTATACAAGACAAGCTTGAGCCAAAATTCCGTCGGAAAAAAATCCACGGTTTTCTTGTCGGAATTTCCGATCGTGTATACGCGGCATAAGAGTCCCTTGCTCCTTGTTCCTCCCGGTTTCAATACATAGGCCAGTGCTGTTGTGTTGTTCGAAAGGACCTGTACGCATTGTCCCCCGATTGATTGTTGAACGTACAGGAGGCCTACAAAGATGGGCTTTAGTTCTCGCCAGTTTGATGACTTCCGGGCCTCTACTTTGGTCCAGGAACCCTGCGCAGTCTGGCCGTCTAGGTGGGCTCCCCAGCCCCAATAGTCTGCGTCCGTCATTAGACGTTTGCCCAGGAGAAAAGCCCAAGAGAGACCCTCTGTTAGATTGGTCCGATCTCACCACCACCAGAGAGCCCTCCTCACATTCGAGACGATCTTGATCCACTTCTAGAGAGGCTCCTGGTAGGGGCATCAAAATTAAAATCGCTGCATCGCGAGCCACCACTTCTGGTGGCTTCCTTTCAGTCTGTATGTAAGCACGGAAGCGATGTCACAATGTCACTTCCGGTTTACTCGGCTGCCAATGGCGTCAGTTTAAAAAAATAAAAATACAGTATTCGGAATCGTCGTTTTTGGCAATCTGAATACTTTGAAGTGCAAAAGAGGGATTTGGGGTCTTTTAGACCCCCGATCCCTCCATAAAGAGTACCTGTCACCACCTTTTACTGTCACAAGGGATGTTAACATTCCTTGTGACAGCAATAAAAGTGAGCAAACATTTTATTTTTTTAAAACACAAGGTCAAAAAATAAATAAAAGAAAGGAAAAAAATATATTTTTAAAGCGCCCCCGTGAGCTCGCGCAGCAAAGAAAATGCATACGCAAGTCTCGCCCGCATATGTAAATGGTGTTCAAATCACACATGTGAGGTATCGCCGCAATCATCAGAGCAAGAAAATAATTCTAGCACTAGACCTTCTCTGCAACTGTGACCTGGTCACCGTAATTTTTTAAAGCGTCGCCTATGGAGATTTTTAGGTACCGTAGTTTGTCGCCAAGCTTGCAGCTTCACAGCCGAGTGCGCATGCCTCACTGCGCTGTCCTGCATAGCCAGGCAATCTTCTGGGACCTGTGCTGTGTCCCAGAAGATTGCAGGGAGGAAGGGCTGCCTAGGCGACCCAAGTGGAAGTGGGAGCTCATCAGTAATCGTGAGTTTCCAGTGGATTTGAATCTCTGAGGGGATTTTTGCACAAAGGGCACTTCGTCTGAACTGGGGAGGGGTTTAGCTTTTGTTGACGTCTTGACCTAGAAATAAAAGCATACAAGACACACACACACACATATATATATATATATATATGATGTGTGTGTGTGTGTGTGTGTGTGTGTGTGTGTGTGTGTGTGTGTGTATGCATGCATGTATGCTTATTAATTACACACATATATACACACACCCCCCCCAGTGAGACAACCCCCCACCTGGCACCACTGGGGAAGAAAAGGGACCACCAAAAAGTGCACCAGACCAGGCGAAAGACCCCTGTCCATACTGCAGGGCCAAAGCACTGTCACCTTCATCCCTGCAGCCGCTGGCTCCCCCCTCAGGAAAGGATAGAAGACAACCAAGACAGAGTGATATAATTTTGTGCATTAAAAAGTATAAGTAATGAAACATTAAAATGTTTTGATAAGTGAAACTTTTTCCAGAAGTTTACGTGTGTCTGTGAGACTCGCTTGTGGCTTGTTAAATAGGAGAAGTTTGTCTGTGGCATAGGAATGCATACAGCAACTAGACTCGGGTTTGGTTTATCAATTCCCCTTTAAGCCACTTTCACAGAAGCAACCCAACAACAACCACCATTTGCCACAGCACTCTGTGCACACCACAGAACTTGTATTTCTGTTCCTTTCCAGGGTTCCCCAGGTCTTTTATAACCCTCCCTAGTCATGCTCACATTTTGTCTCACGATTTTGACTTTTTCCATTTTAAAGCAAGACCGATTACCTGGTATGGTACCTACGTTTATATAAAAAGTAAAACAATAAACATCAGCATAAGGGACATTACTTAGTATAACCAAGATGTGTTTCTTGCGCTTCTGACTCTTGCTCCAGCTATAATGGTGAAATGTCTTTCAAGCACAGAAAATGAAGTTTAGACAATTCAGTATTAGTAAATGCTATTCATACATACCAGATATATTTATCAGAAATATGCACAATCAGCATTTTGGCTGAACCAGCTTAATTTCCTGTTGTATTAAATGGGGTCCTTCACAAAAAGTCTAATAGTGTATTTTTTTTATATAAAGCATGTGCATCTGGTGTGGATTTAGGCAAATTACACAGCAAGATGGGGAGTGGATGAGGATACTGTGCGAGTTTAGTACACGTCTGCTATCTTACATGACACACGCAGTGTATACTCACAAAGTCCACTGGAACCAGTAGTAGCGATCATTGTATGTCTGTACTGTGCCAGGTACAGAGACCATGACAGGTTGTAATTTCCAATCCCGTTACGTCATATAGACTTCGCTAGATCACAGCCTTCATTTCCAGCTTGGAAAGTTGAATATAAAGCTACAAAACAAAACAAATTAGGTTTAAAAGGGAATGTACTGCATATGGGTTTCTCCACATACAGTAAAAAAAATAAAAAAAATGCAGTTTTAAAAATGTTTATTTCTTCTCATGGCACATTTCATAGTTACCCTTTTCAGCCAGTAGGTGGAGATTGTGTGTCGGATACAAAAGACTTCACACTTAGGTTGTCATTTTTCTTGTATCAGGAGAGGGCCCCATAGAAGTCTATGGGTATTGACTGCACTGGCAGTCGAGGCGCAAGTTGCAGATTCAGGAAATTATGCATCTGGGTCTTTAAACTCAGGGAGCTATTCTATTTTGAAAGTACCATTATCTTCTATCATTATACCTGCAACAAGAGAACTAAAATGCACCCAACTGTGAATAAAAAGTCAAGCCCTGAGTCCATAGTACCACAATTATGTACTGCTGATTAAAGGGCACTAGATAATCCCAGCTGCTATAAGAGACACTTGGAGCAATGACCATACAAGACAAAAGTACCAGAAAAAACTGAGCTCAGGACTTCTGATTAATTCAAAAGTAGTTCAAAGTTCCACTGAACGATATACAGTGAAATAATCATATATTGAGGCCAAATAGTAATAGTCAGATAGTCATAGGAGACAACAGTGTGAAATGTTTGTGTCCGAGGAAAAAAGCCTTCCTCTTCTTCAGGGCTTAATCAGTCAAAGTTAATAAAGTCAGCGGGTTGCTTTTAGTGCCATCAAAAGACATTATTCTTCATTAAAAGGGGTTGTAAAGGTAAAAAATGTTTCCCCTAAATAGTTTCCTTTACCTTAGTGCAGTCATCCTTCACTTACCTCATCCTTCCATTTTGCTTTTAAATGTCCTTATTTCTTCTGAGAAATGCTCATTTCCGGTTCTTCTGTCTGTAACTACACACCGTAATGCGAGGCTCTCCCTGGTGTGGAGTGTCGTGCTTGCCCCCTCCCTTGATGGGGGAGGGGGCGAGCAGGAGTGTCAGGACACCCACTAACACACAGCTCCTTTCACTATCTGCAACGTAGAGAGCGTCCTGACTCACCTGCTCGCCCCCTCAAGGGAGGGGGCAAGCAGGACACTGCACACCAGGGAGAAAGCCTTGCATTACTGTGTGGAGTTACAAACAGAAGAACAGGAAGTGAGGATTTCTCAGAAGAAATAAGGACATGTAAAAGCAAAAACAAAGGATGAGGTAAGTGAAGGAGGACTGCACTAAGGTAAAGGAAGCTATTTAGGGGGAAAAATGTTTTCCTTTACAACCCCTTTAAGCCTCAACACAGGTCACTAAGTGCATTCTGTTGTGATTTTATTAACATTGACTGCTCAAGCCTTCAAAGTGTTGTTGCTAGGCAGAATAGTTAATCTTCCCACTTCCTGCACCTAGGTGCTTAATGCTTCCTAACCTACACCGCACAGACTCCTGGGAATGTAGAGGGTGTAACTTTCCAGGAGTCTGTGCACTCCCCAGTCTCAAAGAATCATGTGACTTGGACAGCACAGGTGCTATAACCTGATCTGACACTGCTTGTGCAGCACTGAGCATGTGCTAGATCTGCAAGGCTGAAATCCAGGAAGTCATACAGTCTGGCTTCATGATGCACACACTTAAGATGGCCCCAGTCAATTTCTATTTTATAAAGTGTCTAAATGCTGTAACAACCTAACAAAACAGAACTTAGTTTACAGACTAACTTTACTAGAATACATTAAGCTTGTGTATTACAGGGGTATTTCTATTTAAAAAGTGAAATTGTGGCCGGAACTCCGCTTTAAATAGGTTATCTTCCTTTCTCAGTGGTTTCTATGCTTGTTGGCGTTGCACAAATGGGTTTTGGCCTCAGTAACAAATAAAAAATATTCTATTCAGCAGCTGATCAAATGTAGTACTGTTGGTGTGGTTTACATGCTCAATGGTGATCTTCAATATATTGGCAGAACCGCCACACCCTTACATGTTACCACTAAATATCGTATTAGATTGTTTATGGTTTATTGTTAACGATGGCCGTGGAGTGACATCACATGATTTTATTTACTTTTTATATTGTTGTTTCGTTTTATGGTGACATACCATGTGTAGTTTTAATTGACTAAAGTCCCTGTTACTTGAGGCATGGGAATTGTTGACGTTTTTAGCATGTTTGAAGAGGTAAATATTAGTTGTTCATTCAAACAGTGCCTACAGATAGAGGTGATATAACTGAACAAATGATACATACAGACTTGGTGTATTCATTCTCATAAAACTACATTACTGAAAACGCAGATGCAAACCCCTACTTTTTTTCCCCCCAAATAAATATTTTTATTACATTTTTACCAATAAAACAAAAAGACTAAAGACATTTAAAAGTTTAAAAGTGTAAGCGCAATTTTCACTGAAGGCGCTTTTTTCTTCCTTTTTTTTTTTTAACCTTATAGCACAGTTTCAATTAGAGCAGTATTACTGGTGGAACATTAGAGTGCTGAATAGCAACAGAGAAAAACCAATACGACTTAAAATAAATTAAGGAAAAGGAAGAAAGAAAGTAGGGAGTCATCATAAACCCCCACTTTTACCAGTCATAGTGTGGGGATCCGGCCGTGACAGCTTTCGGCTTCACGGCCGGGCACTCACTGCACATGCGCTCTATAAATGGACAGGCGATCTCCTGGGACCTGTCACGTGTCCCTGGAGATCGCCTAAAGGGAGAGGCCACCTATGGCGAGAATAGAAGTCACGAGGTGGTTCCTGAGCGGAAGGAGGAAGTGGGACAGGAAGTCCCACTCCTACCGAAGCCCCCACTAGAGTTGCCAACTCATCCCTTTAAAACAGAACACATATGAATTACACAGGTTCTGAGGCTAATTTAATGCAAACAAGGCACCAAGTGAGTTTAATTACCTCCTTAATCAGCCACAGAACCTGTGTAATTAATATGTGTTCTGTTTTAAAGGGATGAGTTGGCAACCCTAGCCCCCACTCCCCCCAAAAAAATTACGTTCCACTTTTGGGTAGATCTCCACTTTAAGAAGCCCTTTAGAGGTGCACTGTCACCACCGCAGAGACTTCCATCTAAATCTCGTCTTCCTTGCGAGTTCAGGGACTCCGGCGTCCGATTGGCCAAGCTGCGATAGTGTCACTCCTGCGTATGCGCCCAAGAGTCATGGCTTCGACACACCGCTCTGAAGGAATGGCACAAGTATGACATCACGGCTGCTGCTCACGAGAATATCTCCTAAATTTAGAATTCCAGGGTTTACTACCACTTTAATGCATAGAATGGCCAGAACTTTTTGTACTCCTCTTACCCAGAGCTGCTCCAAACTCTGAAAAGATCCACCCAGCTGTCTGTTTAACAGCTGGCTCAGTGCATGGCTAAATCTGGAGCCAGTTGCACCAATCACCTCTGCAGCCCAGCATGCCAGAGATCGTTGAAGGAGCAGAGAGCAATGACTGACAGTCATTGCTCTCCACTTTGAGCAAAATGAGAGATCGGCGGTCATGGGATCACTCAGTTCTCAATATCAGAACTGATGTGGGACAGCTGCAGCATAGAGATGAGTACGAGTGCTTATTTTTTTTCATAAACCCATACTTCTCCTTTGATAAAACATAAAAAATACCAGCCTGAGCCCAGCTAATAAAACAGGACATTTAATCACTTTAGGGCAATGTTTCTCAACTCCAGCCTTCAAGGCGCCTCCAACAGGTCATGTTTTCAGTCCTCCCATTATTTTGCACAGATGATTTGATCAGTTTCACTGCCTTAGTAATTACTACAGCCATTTCATCTGAGGGAAATCCTGAAAACATGACCTGTTGGGGCGCCTTGAGGACTGGAGTTGAGAAACATTGCTCTAGTGAGTAGGCAATGAAGGGAGATGTTACGCACTAATGCCAACTGTCTGAAAGTACAAACTCACAGTCCATTCTTGTCACAATGCTGTGGTGGCGCATGTATGGTGGCGTGCCTTAATGCAATGCAATGCCACACATATTCACAGCACACTGGCACAGGAGGACATTTACAAATGTGCTTTTTCCAGATCTTCACAAAACATAATCTTCCTGTAAAAGCTGAACGTTTGTGAGTGGCTTACCACTAACGATTCAACAAACCTATGCTCCAACTCTGCGACAAATGGGCAAATGTTGGCGCTCTTTTGCAATTTTGTGGCCAGTATTTGAAACTAGTTTGCTGCAAAATTAACACCCCGATCTGTCGTTGAAGGAAGAAGTAATGTGGACCATGCTGATTTTAGGAATATTTTAGTGACATCTGAGGCATTTATGTGGCAATTCTGCAACACATTCCCATATTTAGATAAAAGAGGGTGCAAAGGACTGCCTAATATTTTATTACACTGAACACAACATTATGTCACGTTTTAATGACAAATACACAGAATGCTGCACATTTGCAGACACAGTGACAGTGAGTTTTTGGACAAATGTTCCCCACAGTGTAAAAATGATTTCCAAAGCAAGATTTCACAATATATCTTTATCCCCTCCTCACAATAAAAACATAATAATCACAGTACCTTTTCCAGTGACTTGCTACTCCATCTCACTACAAAACACAAGTAATACAAAGCTGCACACAACCTCTTCACCTTCTTTTAGACTTCACACTTGTTTAGCTTCTCTTTCCTGTTTCTCCATAAGAGCCAAGCCTCGTTCTGAGAGCCAGTCTATGGTCACATGATAACTTCTCAGATCTCACATTGGTCCTGCTTCCGTTCCCAGTTCCTCTATGAGAGCCAAGCCTCACTCTGAGATCCAATGCAGTGTCGTGTGGTCACTGATCTTATGGATTGTTGTAGGTTTAAAAAGTGTCAGTAAAGTATAAAGAAGATAACACTGCCTGTAATGTAACAATGATATGTAGTCTTAAAGTATGACTGATATGAGAGATACGCATGTCAGGTTGTTATCATACAGATCTCTCTTCACCACATAGTGGATTGAAGTACAAAACACTCTCTGTGTCTCAAAGACTAAGTACACCTTTTGAAAAAAATAAAATAAAAAATGTATGCATATTGATAAAAAATAAAAAAAATAAAATGTATTCATATTGTTAAAAAAAGAAAATGTATGCATATTGATAAAAAAAGAAAATGTATGCATATTGATAAAAAAAAAATGTATGCATATTGATAAAAAAAAAAGTATGCATATGGATAAAAAAAAAAAAAAGAAAATGTATGCATATTGATATAAAAAAAAATGTATGCATATGGATAAAAAAAAATGTATGCATATTGATAAAAAAAAATGTATGCATATAGATAAAAAAAAAAAAGAAAATGTATGCATATTGTTAAAAAAACAAATGTATGCATATTGATAAAAAAAGAAAAAGAAAATGTATGCATATTGATTAAAAAACAAAAAAAAGAAAATGTATGCATATTGTTAAAAAAAACAATGTATGCATATTGATTGAAAAAAATGTATGCATATGGATAAAAAAAACAAATTTATGCATATTGATAAAAAAAAAAAAAAGTATGCATATGGATAAAAAAAAAAAAAGAAAATGTATGCATATTGTTAAAAAAAAAAAAATGTATGCATATTGATATAAAAAAAAATGTATGCATATGGATAAAAAAAAATGTATGCATATTGATAAAAAAAAATGTATGCATATAGATAAAAAAAAAAAAGAAAATGTATGCATATTGTTAAAAAAAAAATGTATGCATATGGATTAAAAAAAAAAAATGTATGCATATTGATATAAAATGTATTGCATTTATTTTTTGCATTGGAGCCTGCAAAGCATTTCAACCATAAAATAGACTGTGGGTGCAATGCTCTGGCTCCTGCAGACTATCCCGCAAGCCACAGGTTCACATCAGAGTACAGACATTCAAATGACTGTGAAGTAATATCCTTTTTTTTTGGACAGAGCAGCACAAAACCTCCCCCTCATAACAAGCTGCTTACTAGGGGATACACCTGTGGAATCAATCATGGGCATCTATTGACACACACAGCGCTGCTTGACCCCACCCCCTACTCCCTTCTCACATGGTTTGATTGACAGCAGCAGGAGATAAAGCGATTGTATACCGATGGACGTTTTTTTTTTCCTTTGGAAGGAAAAGGCATAATGTGCTAGTTTGCATCGCATACTACCACTTTATGTGAAAATTACCTTGAAACAAAGCTGTTCCATCCCGCGCCGCAATGTCAGCACTGCAGGGGCTCCCATCTTCACCTATCTTGCTACCAGGTTCGTGGGCTCCAGCTCTGTGACTGGCCAGAGACGCAATGACATCGCTCCCGCACATGCGTGCTGGAGCTGCTGTTCAGAACACAGGGCTCTGAAAGAACAGCATGGGTGGCCATTCCTTCAGAGCGCATGCGCCATTGACGTCACTGGCTGCATGTAATGTAAATATCTCCTAGACGGTGTACGTTTAGGAGATATTTACACTACCTATATAGGTAAGCCTTATTATAAGCTTACCTATAGGTAAAAGTCAGTTAAGGACGTTTACTTCCTTTTTAATGGCTCCTGTTGCTCCCTCCATGTTTAGTGAGAAGGGAGAGAGAGGAGAGAGCAGCTGCTCTCGGCACAGTGCTAGATTGAAATTGGACTTAGGTAAGTATAAAGGGGGGCTGGGTGGGAGCTGACAATTGAAGGTTACTGCAGAGAATGCATTGCAGTCTTGTAGTTGTAGCGCCCCCTTACTTTCAGTATGGACACTACGCTAAAGTTAGTGGGGAATGGGAGAGTTATTTTGCTCCCATTCACAATTTGCTAAATCTGGGCTGCTGTCATTCCTGAACTGTCCTGTAGGTCAGTCTGCGCTCCAGGGGTGTCGTTTCCACCCCTGGGCGACAGGTGGCGCTAGAGGGGTTATGGCAGAGCCACTTTTCCCCAGCAGCCAATTAGAGGAGTTTTCCCTCGTGGGGCATGCTGGGGGAGAGTATATCTGTGGCAGACGCCATTTTGTGGGGTTCTTCGCGGGTTTCAGGTTCCAGGTGCGGCACCCACCTTTAGGGTGTGCGCATCCAATGGACCCCGGCGATGGCCTACCAGGCCGGGGTCGCACGCTACTATTTACACGATTACTGTGTAAATGACACTGGCAGGGAAGGAGTTAAACACTAGGGGGCGAAGAAGGGGTTAAGTGTGTCCTAGGGAGTGATTCTAACTGTGAGGGGGCGGGGCTACCAGTGACACGACACTGATCACTGCTCCCGATCACAGGAAGCAGTAGATCTCTGTCCTGTCACAAGGCTTGTTTACAAAGGCATCCCCCCGTTCTGCAGCTCCGTGACATGATCGCAGAACACCGATGGACATCGAGTTTGCGGGTCCCACAGGCACGGTCACGGAACTCTCGGCAGGGGCACACGCGCTCCTGCACAATGCAAAATTCAAAGCAATGTATATATACGTTGCTTTGCGCAGCCGTGCCATTCTGCCGACGTATATAGTCGTGACATGGTTGGCAAGTGGTTAAACACATTTGTTTTACATTTCTGCTATGGGCCTGTTCATTTTGCAATAACTTGGATATCAATGACGATAACAAAGTGATATATATTATATAATTTTTTTTTTAGGACATACATTGCTTTCTTTTGGGTTTATTATGCAATTAGTAGAACAAAAAAAATTGTAAAAATAAAAAATAAATACTTTTTTCAACTTTGGTAGAAAATATGACACTAAAAACATACAAAAAAGAATAATAAAGGTTAAATATTGTAAGAAAAAAAGAGCTAAACAAATAATCAGCTAAGGAGAGAAGGGGGAAGAAGGAGTTAGGCCCCTTTCACACAGGTGGACTAATCGGGTCTGCCTGACAGTTTTTTTGAACCTTCATTGTCCTCTATGGAGTGGTAGGAGCAGGGCTTTTTTTCAGGGGGAACTTGGGGGAACTCAGTTCCACCACCTCTGGCTCAGACCCTTTGGTGCCTGCTCACCACAATCACTTGTAAACACAGAAGTCTGGTTTCTGTGTTTACAAGTGACAGCTCTGCACTCTGTGTGTAACCCCCCTGAACTCTGCACTCTGTATGTAATGCAATCCTGGTATTTAATGCCCCTTTAAGACCCTTCTACTGTTTGTGAAATCTGAACGGGTCGTATTTGAGTTCCTGCACCCATTTTCTGAGAAAAAAAGCACTGGGTAGGAGTCAATGGAAAAGTGTCTGTTGACAGCAGAACCTATCCGCTAAAAACGGATGGATGGGGATCCCTTCCCCTCCCGTCTAGCAGATCGGATTGAATGGCTGCCAGATCTAAATGGACAAGTGATCTGTTTACATTCGAATGCCCATAGAGGACAGCGGGCTGTGTCATGGACAAGCCATCCGCCCGCCCAGTGGGGATCAGCAGACAGATTCCCTGCTGAGCAGGCGGACACCGCCATGTAAAAAGGCCCTTAATTGTGGCTGAATAGAGTAGTACGTTAAGCTCATCCCTTCAATCTGCAGATGAATGAAGCATAGTAAATACAAAAGTAACAATGTTATATTGTATCTTTGTGTGTTATGTCTGAACAATATTTATGAACAAGGTGTCAGAAAATCTAGATGGTCTACTCATCTACTGCCACAGTTGTCTGCTCATTTTCACTTGGTGTCTTATTGGCTGACCGCGGGTGTAAGTTGGGGGACAAGTTCTTTTAAAGATTTGTCTGGCCAGTCATCCTCCATGGGAGCCCTCAGAGAACATCGGTACATGGGAGAGCCTCCTGCTGGGGGGTGAATAATATTAGTTCCAATATTTTTTTAACCATTTATAAAACTTGATAATGTTGTTTTGGTTATTGATACATACTATTTCCTTTCCTTCTCCCTTCACGTTCCTTTCCTTCTTATATTTTTATTATTTTCCCTTTCATTTCCCTCTCCCCTCTCCTCAAATCCCTTCCCTTGTATTTCCCTTGCATTCATTATCTTCCCTCTCCCCTCCCCTCTCCCTTTCTTTTCTTTTCGTTCCTTCTCCCTGCACTCTTCTGTTTCCTTCTCCCTTCTCTTTCATTTCATTTCCTTTTCCCTTTTCTTTTCTTTTTATTTCCCTTCTCCCTTCTCTCTCTTTCCTTTTCCCTTCACTTTCCTTTACTTTCTTTTTCCCATCTTTTCATTTTCCTTTTTAGGCCGCGTACACACAGTCGTTCCAAACCGATGACAATGGTCCGACGGGCTATTTCCATCGGTTCACCGCTGAAGTGGCCTGATGGTCTGATGTGCGTACACACCATCGTTCCAAAAACCGATCGGGTCAGAACGCGGTGACGTCAAACACACGACGTGCTGAATAAAACGAAGTTCAATGCTTCCAAGCATGCGTCGACTTGATTCTGAGCATGCGTGGGTTTTGAACCGATGCTTTCTGTACTAACCATCGGTTTGGACCGATCGGGCAGCGGGCCATCGGTTCGATTTTGAAGCATGTTTTAAAATTTTGGACCGAAGGACAACAGACTGATGGGCTATACACACCGTCGGTTTGGACCGATGAAACTGAAGATCGGTCCATTCTCATCGGTTTGGAACGACCGTGTGTACGCGGACTTACTTATTTACCTTTCTTCCCATCCATTCTATTTATTTTTCCTTTCATTTCCCTCTCTCTTCCATTCTATTTCCTCTCTCCTTAAATCCCTTCTTTTTTATCCCTTCTTTTTTATTTCCCTTGCATTCATTATCTTTCCTCTCCCTTCCCCTCTCCCTTCCCCTCTCCCTTCTCTCTTCTCTCATTTCCTTTCCCTTCTCTTCTTTTTATTTCCCTTCTCCCTTCTCTCTCATTTTCTTTATATTTCCATTCTCTCATCTTTTCACTTTCCTTTCATTTTCTATTGTCCTCCTTTCCTTTCCTATGCTTTCCTTTCCTTCTCTTTCCTTTCCTTCTCTCTTTCCTTTCCTTTCCTTCTCCCTTCTCCTTCCTTTCCTTCTCCCTTCTCCTTCCTTTCCTTCTCCCTTCTCCTTACTTTCCTTCTCCCTTCTCCATTTTCTCTTCTTTCCTTTCATTCTCCCTTCTCTTTCCTTTCTATTTCCCTTCTCTCATCGTTTCATTTTCCTTCTCCCTTCTTTTTCCTTTCCTTTCCTTTCCTCCCTCCCTCTCCCATCCATTTCCTCTTATACATCTTCTCTTTCATTTCTCTTTCCCTTGCCTTCTTCTTAAAAAATATTGTTTAATCTTTTGTAGTCAGATGAATAGAAAGTATCCCATATGAATTATATTCTAGCACTAGGTAACTGTCTTACAGGGGACACATATTTCTTAGATTCTCTTCTGGAATTTGGAATTGTTATCTTTCCCAGGATCCCATGAGAAGGCCCAGCGACTCCACCTTTGCCTAAGGCCCTAAGCTAATGTGCTGGGAGCCGGGGTGTAAGATATACCACACAAACCATCGTAGTTACCCTGTAAGTCTACATCCCTAATATCCTAATTTGAGTCCCCGTAGAGTTTGGTTTCATTATTCATATTAATGGATCAATAACCCGATGGACTGAGAAGATACAATAAGATGAAGGTGATTCATAACAATATACAGGTGAAACTCGAAAAATTTCACTAATACAACTTAAAAAGGTGAAACTAATATATGAGATGCACTCATTACATGCAAAGCCGTGATTAGTCATAATTGTGATGATTATGGCTTACAGATCATGAAAACCTCAAATCCACAATCTCAGAAAATTAGAATATTGTGAAAAGGTGCAATATTCTTTTTTTTTTCATTCAAATTTAAGTTTATTTTCAATAAAATAAATACATACATTTGTATTAAATTAGCAAGAAATAAGTCAATAGCACGCAGAAATATAATAATTTAAATACATTTAAATTCATAATAATCATTCCTGTCTTAATAACTGCCACTTATATCTATCCATCCTATATGCTCTACACCATGTGGTGAAAGTAAGGCAGTTCACATAAGCTAAATTAAAAGACTATTTCAAAGTAATACTTTAAACTTGAAAGAGAAACAGAATATTTTCATATATCAAGGAATTCCTAGGTCTAGCGTTATCACACAATAAGTTATATAAGGGATAAAACTAATTGAGTGTACCAGATTAAATTACTTAGAATAATTAAAGGATAAGATATCCGGAGTGCATCAACCTCACCGACACCCCTAACGGGAACTTTCTGTGTCCAAGAGGTTGAGCAAAACCTCCAATCCTCCCTCCCTCCCTCCAATAACTATGACTGGAACTCTCCGATAACCGAAAACATATTTTCGGAATCCCCATCAAATCTAATTATTTCAAAGGTTTGGTAGAATCCTTCAATTACTTAAACATAAACTTATCTTTTCAAAATAAAACAAACTGAGGACCAAAAATCTTAAGGATTCTATCCCCAGAGATAAAATAATGAGATAAAACCTAAGAAGAATCAAAAGAAAAAAAGAAAGAGTGACAAAAGACAAGAGAGGAAGTGAAAAAAGAAAGCCAGAAGAAAATCAGGAGAGATAGAAAATTAGCCTGCCTGCCATCTACCAGCATCGTCCAAAAGACACTGAAAGGTGCAATATTCTAGGCTCAAAGTGTCAAACAAAGACAAACTTTTTTTTTTTTCAAAAATGGCGGTCTAGTTTGTTTAGCAAAAAATAAAAACCGCAGAGGTGATCAAATACCACCAGAAGAAAGCTCTATTTGTGGGAAGAAAATGATAAAAAATTCGTTTGGGTACAGTGTTGCATGACTGCGGAATTGTCATTCAAAGTGCGACAGCGCTGAAAGCGCAAAACTGTCCTGGGCAGGAAGGGGTGAAAGTGCATGGTATTGAAGTGGTTAAACCCTTCCCAATGGCTGTCAGTAGCCCTTTAAATGGGGCCAAGGGGAAGGGCAGCTTCCCAATCATGTGACTGCTGTAATTGTCTCTAATACTGGTCACATGATCTAGAACCTGTCCCGTTGGCTCCTGATGAGAAGCCACATACAGCTTGGTCAGTGGGCAGTGAACATATTCTCAGACTGCCATGGACCCGACGGATATGTGCAGCTGATGTTAAAGCCTACATTTCCTGATGCCACATACTGTATGTGCATTATGTAACGAGGAAGATGATAAATACTCGCTAATGGCAATGTCCTGTCCAGTCACAGACAATTGAAACAGAAAAAACAAACTCCTGCACGCGGGATGATTGTCCAACAGTGTCAAAAACAGTAACAGCGGCCTTGCTGCCCTGCGTGGACGGGGATTGTCCTAGTAGAGACAAAAAAAAGAAGAGAAAGAAAGGCGCACCAGCCTAGTGTGTTACCGTTGACAGTTTAATGGAATAAAGTAATAATGGAAAACTACTCACAAGAGAAATGACATAATAGGCTTGTCAACAACGATGCGGTAGATACCCCTCGAACCACACTCCAGAATAGGGGGGATAGAGGTGTGTCACTGCCGGCTGATGCATTTCGAGCTGACAAGGTCCTCTTCATCAGAGCCCAGCACTGCGTCACGCGTCAGCCAGCAGTGACACACCTCTATCCCCCCTATTCTGGAGTGTGGTTCGAGGGGTATCTACCGCATCGTTGTTGACAAGCCTATTATGTCATTTCTCTTGTGAGAAGTTTTCCATTATTACTTTATTCCATTAAACTGTCAACGGTAACACACTAGGCTGGTGCGCCTTTCTTTCTCTTCTTTAATTGAAACTTAGACCCCATTCACAATATTAGATTTTCTGCAGATTTTTGTCTTCAGATTTACCAAAACCATATAATATGAGGTCAAACCTGAAGAGTTTTAATTTGTATGCAATCAGGCAGGCCCTTGCACTTCATGGTTTTTGGTAAATCTGAAGACAATCTGCAGAAAATCTAATAGTGTATATGGGGTCTTAGGCCTTATTAAAAACATTTTATGAATTAAAGCAATTTCATCAAAATATATAATAAATTGACTCTTGAGGATACAGGTGACAGCTGTCTATTAGCACAAAGCGATTCCCACCCTCGCCCTCCTGTTGGGCATGTAGAAGCGTAAAGCAGAGATACTGCTGTACTTCCCCAGAGTCACCACAAGATGTCACCACCAAAAGTGCTTGTAGCTTGGACAGTAATTGAGATACAGTAAAACCCGGAAACATGCTTGTTATATTTTAAAGCACTCGTATATGAAGGCAAATTTCCTCATGACAAATAATGGAAACTCAGATGATTTGTTCCACAACCACAAAAAAAAAAAAAGTGTCAAAGTATAAAATAGAAGAGAGGCACCTCTAAGGCCCCGTACAGACGACCGAACATGTCTGCTGAAACAGGTCCGCGGACCAGTTTCAGCAGACATGTTCGGTCGTCTGTACAGCCGAGCGGACAGGATTCCAGCGTACATTTGCCCGCCGGGCCTTTTTCCAGCGGGCAAATATTTCCAAACTTGTTTAGAAACAGCCCGCTGGAATCCTGTCCGTCGGACATGTTCGGTCGTCTGTACAGACCTACCGTACATGTCCGAGCGGCCGCCATCCCTCGCATGCGTCGAATGACTTCGACGCATGCGTGGAAGCATTGAACTGTCAGGGCCGCGCACGTCGCCGCGTCATCGTCGCGGCGACGGCGCGGCCTCGTCGCCGCGTATCGAGTACGCGCGGATTTCTGTATGATGGTGTGTACAGCCATCATACAGAAATCCCCGGGCAGACATGTACGCTGAAAACGGTGCGGCGGACCGTTTTCATCGTACATGTTTGTCCGTGTGTACAAGGCATAAGTGTAGCAATATGGTTACATTTAATGATGGTACAATCAGTGGCATCTTAGGAGAATTATAGGCCCCCGGGCAATACAGTGCACTGGGGCCCTGTCTACACAATCGTGCGCGAGAATTTACTGACAAAAATCATGAAATTTACTGGCAGAACCACATTTTTTTACTGGCACTCCAAAAAAAGTACCTAAAATTACAGTTTTACAAATTTCTTCATTGACATGAAGGTCAGGTTACTATAACCCAGCCTGCTCAGAGTTTCCTCTTACATCAGAGTCTGCAGGATTCCCCCTTACAGTGAAAGGGAGCTCTTATGTAAAGGGGAACGCTGCAGATCATGATATAAGGGGGAACTCTGATGTGGAGGGGGGCTCTGGTGACAAGAGACCACCTTATATCAGAGTTCACTGCTTTCTCTTTACATCAGAGTTTCCACTTAGGCCCCATACTCACGAGCAAACATGTCTGCTGAAACTGGCCCGCAGGCCAGTTTCAGCAGACATGTTTGGTCGTGTGTGGGCGCGAGCGGGCCGAATTCCAGCAAACATTTGCCCGCCGGGCCTTTTCCCAGCAGACAAATATTCCTGGACTTGTTTTAAAACAGTCCGCTGGAATTCTGCCCGCTCGGACATGTACGGTCGTCAGTACAGACCTACCGTACATGTCCAGGCGCCCGCCGTCCCTCGCATGCGTCGAATGACTTCGACGCATGCGTGGAAGCATTTTAAAGGCGGGCCGCCCACGTCGCCGCGTCATTGTCGCGGCGACACCGCGTCATCGACGCGGCGACACCGCGGACACGCCCCGCGTATTGTTTACGCGCGGACTTCTGTACGATGGTGTGTACAACCATCGTACAGAAGCCCTCTGGCAGACATGTATGGTGAAAACGGTCCGACGGACCGCTTTCACCATACATGTTTGGTCGTGAGTACCCGGCCTCACATCAAGGTCCTTAGACTGAGTTCCCCCTTACACTGTAAGGGGGAATCCTGCAGACTCTGATGTAAAGGGAAACACCAGGAACTCTGATGTGTGGGGCACTCTGGTGACCAGAGACCACCTTCCGTAGAGTAAATACACTAAGGTAAGGGGGGGCACTAATATTTTTGTATTCACTCCCCCCTTACATCATCAACCACCCGCCCCTTAGACTGGCCTGGCGGCGCTATCACTGACGGCTCAGTCAGATGGCTCCAGCTTGGCTGCTCTGGTTTTATCCTACTGTCTCCTCATGTCTGACTTCTCCCGTGACCCCCATCCCGGCGGTGCTCCCACTCTTGACTCCTCTTCAGACTCTTGCTCCGAGTCTGTAGACATGATACAGTTTTACAGTTCTGACCCGCTGCTCTCCACCATTTTTTACTGGGGTCGCTGGGCAGCCGTTGGGGGCCCCCCAGGCAAGTAGGGCCCCCGGGCAACTGCCCAGCGTGCCCAATGGAAAAGACAGCCCTGGGTACAATCATTTAGCAACTCATACAGTTGATGATTAAAACAGGCACATCTAAGTACATCTAAGTATGCAGGCATCTGGGGTAAAGCTGTCCACATAGACCGTCCTCCGTACTGCCGCTGCCATTGACATCATCACTTCTACGCTGCACTCCATGAGCACTTCAGGCCTCATTTTCAGATTACTCTACTGCTGGGTAGTCTTCCCGGTCACGATTGCAGACTGACAGTGGTGAGAGCTGGTGGTGCAGAGGATGGTCTGTGTGGACAGCTTTACCCCAGATGCCTGCATTCTTAGATGTGCCTCTTTTAATCATCAACCATGTGAGTTGCTAAATGTTTTACCTTCATTAAATGAAACCATATTGCTACACTAAGGCCCCTTTCACACTGGGGCGGGAGGTGCGGTGGTGGTAAAGCGCCGCTAATTTCGCAGAGCTATTCGGCTGCTAGAGGAGCGGTTTTACCCCCTGTTAGCGGCCGAGAAAGGGTTAAAACGGCCTTCAATGCGCCTCTGAATAGGCGCATTGCCGGTGGTATAGCCGCGCTGTCCCATTGATTTCAATGGGCGGGAGCGGTGAAGGAGCGGTATACACACCACTCTTTCACCCAGGGCTCGAGTCCTGCGGGAACGCGTGGGAACGACGTCCCTGCACTTTTTTCACAGCAGGAACGCGCGTTCCCATTGCAGGACTCGAGCAGAGAATAGGTGGGAATGCAGTGTTTACTAAGTGAGGGGCGGGGGGGGCACACACTGGGGGTGTCAGGCCGGCGCCCCCCCTCCGATTGAAGCAGAAACTGCAGGCAGGTTAAGCAGCGGAGTGGCAGGCGCCCACCCCCGCGCAACTGAAGAGACAGCGAAGCTGAGCGGGCAGGTTCAGAGACAGCGGGCGGGATTAGACAGCGGCGGGCAATTTTTAGAAAACACGCGGAGAGAAGAGCCTGAGGTAGTGTGGCTTTGCGGGGGTGCGAACCGCACTGTAGTGACACCCGGTGCATTGCCACGAAATGAGATTTGCCATCGGATGAGATGGTCCGCCTCCATCACATCCTATTGGCTCACTCCTGTCACGTGACATATTTAAACGTCAAGTATCGACGCGAACATCAGTCTCAGCTAGGCTATCATAGGGAGAGGATCTCCTCTCCCTGTGATAGCTGAAGCTGCACGGAGCTGGTGCACAGAGCTATTTGCGTAGTGCTGCGCCTGCGCACTACTACTTTACCTGCACCCGATGCTCTACTTTCTGTTCCCTGAGCCTTAACGGGGGACGGGGAGTAGAGCTGCGGGCGCGGGGTGTAGTTAGCACTGGCGGGAGGCACGCTGACAGCGCTATCGGGCATTGGGATCCCGATAGCGCTGTGGATCTATCACGCTCGCGGGGAGGCATGACAGCGCTATCGGGCAGAGGGATCCCGATATCGCTGTAGATCCCGAAGTGACATTGTAATGAAGGAGAACATTTATTAGCCTGACATTGTAATAAAGGAGAACATTTATTAACCTAGTAAATGTATGAGCTTCTGTGGCCCGATTCCGCTCTCAGAATCGGGCCACAGAGGCCATGTGAGCTCCGTGCACCAGCTCCGTGCAGCTTCAGCTATTACAGGGAGAGGAGATCCTCTCCCTATGATAGCCTAGCTGAGACTGATGTTCGCGTCGATACTTGACATTTAAATATGTCACGTGACAGGAGTGAGCCAATAGGATGTGATGGAGGCGGACCATCTCATCCGATGGCAAATCTCATTTCGTGGCAATGCACCGGCCGTCAGATCCCTCCCTGCTCTCCGTGCTCTGATCAGTCTCGGCACAGCCGAGTGAGGCGGCCCGCCTCCACCTCCTCCTGTATGTCTACACAGGGGGAGGGGATCCGACAGGTTCACGAGTGTCTGGCATGTCCCAATCATCTCAGGTACATAAGGGTTACTGAATGGGGGGGGGGGGAATCTGTACTGAATTGGGGGGGAATCTGTACTGAAGAGGGGGGGGGAATCTGTACTGAAGAGGGGGGGTATGTACTGAATGGGGTGGGGGGGAATCTGCACTGAATGGGGGGGGGAATCTGTACTGAAGAGGGGGGGAGAATCTGTACTGGGGGGGGTATGTACTGAATGGGGGGGGGATCTGTACTGAATGGGGGGGTATGTACTGAATGGGGGGAATCTGTACTGAATGGGGGGGGGATTTGTACTGAATGGGGGGGAGAATCTGTACTGAATGGGGGGTGTGTACTGAATGGGGGGGGAATCTGTACTGAAGGGGGGGGGAGAATCTGTACTGAAAGGGGGGATCTGTACTGAATGGGGGGGGGTCTACTGTAGGGGGGTGGGTCTGTACTGAATAGGGGGTGTCTGCACTGTAGGGGGTCTGTGTAACATGCAGGGGGGGTGTCTGTGTAACATACAGGCGTCCAGAGCTGTGGGGGGCTGTGTAATGTAAAGGGGTCCAGAGTGCTGTGTAATGTAAAAGGGTCCAGAGGGACAAGGACTGTGTAATGTAAAGGGGTCCAGAGGTACAAGGACTGTGTAATGTAAAGGGGTCCAGAGGTGCAAGAACTGTGTAATGTAAAGGGGTCCAGAGGTGCAGGGTGCTGTGTAATGTAAAAGGGGCCCAGAGGTGCAAGGTGCTGTGTAATGTAAAGGGGCCCAGAGGTGCAGGGTGCTGTGTAATGTAAAGAGACCCAGAGGTGCAGGGTGCTGTGTAATGTAAAGGGCCCAGAGGTGCATGGTGCTGTGTAATGTAAAGGGCCCAGAGGTGCAAGGTGCTGTGTAATGTAAAGGGTCTAGAGGTGCAAGGTGCTGTGTAATGTAAAGGGCCCAGAGGTGCAGGGTGCTGTGTAATGTAAAGGGCCCAGAGGTGCAGGGTGCTGTGTAATGTAAAGGGCCCAGAGGTGCAGGGTGCTGTGTAATGTAAAGGGCCCAGAGGTGCAGGGTGCTGTGTAATGTAAAGGGGCCCAGAGGTGCAGGGTGCTGTGTAATGTAAAGGGGCCCAGAGGTGCAGGGTGCTGTGTAATGTAAAGAGACCCAGAGGTGCAGGGTGCTGTGTAATGTAAAGGGCCCAGAGGTGCAGGGTGCTGTGTAATGTAAAGGGGTCCAGAGGTGCAGAGGTGGAGACCTAACCTACCTAAGACAGTGTTGTATCACAGTGGCTTAGCTAATTTAACTGTCTGACGTTTTTGCTTCTTGGGGGGGGGGGGGGTTAATTTACAATGGTATTCAGCAATGAGGGGGTTAATGTACTTCCACTGATGCATTGGTGACACCAGTGTCAGTGTTTATTACCCCTATTTGGTGCAGCATGAAAGGGTTCATAAACACTGACACTGGTGTCACTAATGCAGCACAAAGGGGTTAATTACCTGCCACTGGTCACCAATGCATCAGTGGCCAGTGGTGTATTTGATACTACCCACCCCATACACTCCGCACCCCTCTCATCTACATACCACCCACCCCCATAATTGTTTATTTTTTTGGTGGGGGAGTGGATCTTGGGTGGGAGTTCCCACACTTTTTTCCCCAGGACTTGACCCCTGCTTTCACCGCTCCAAAGATGCAGCTAGCAGGACTTGTTTTCCCGTCCTGCTAGCACACCGCTCCAGTGTGAAAGCCCTCTGGGCTTTCACACTGAAGAAACAGCAGCAGCTGTTTAGGGTTGGTTTGCAGGCGCTATTTTTAGCGCAATAGCGCCTGCAAACCGCTCCAGTGTGAAAGGGGTCTTAGAGGCACCTCTCTTCTACTCGGTTGCTACTCGTATTGCAAGACATCGCTCATTTCTAAAGTTAAAATGTATTTTAACATTTTGTTCATCCTGTTATACACTTGCAGACCAAGTTACTCCCAATCTAAGATTTTACTGTACTTTAAAGTTGTAATAAAGGCTAAAGGTTTTTTTTTTTACCTTCATGCATTATCTGCATTAACATAAAAAAAAACTTACAATAGCAGTGCCCTCAGCCTCCCTCCCTAACACTTACCTGAGTCTTCACACAATCCAGTGCTGTGCCTGTCCATAGCGGCTCTCAAACCTCTCTTACAAGCTTGACTGAGAACAGCGGGAGCCATTGGTTCCTGCTGTTGTCAGTCAAAATGAGAGAAGGACACTGGGGGCAGGGCTGAGGCATGCTGTGTGTGTCAAAAGACGCACACATCCCAGCTCAGGATCAGGCCCGCATGAGTGTCCTCATAACAAGCAACTTGCTCTGGGGACACAGCCTAGGGTTGCCACCGCATCCCTTTAAAACCGAACACAAATTAAATACAGAGTCTGGGGCTAATTTAATGCAGGTAAGGCACTGAATGAATTTAATGACCACCTTAATCAGCCACAAAACCAGTGTAATTATTATGTGTTTGGTTTTAAAAGGATGAGGTGGCAACCCTAGGGCACACTGAGAAGAGAAGGAGTCAGAAGCACTGGTAGGGTACTCCAGAAGAGGAGGCATTGCAATCACTTTAAAGTGGCACCCAACCTTAGGTTACTTGGCAGCTTTGCATTGTCAGGCTGTTATTTTCCTGAGGGCTATATAAGTAAGTTGGCTAGTACAAGCAGTCTTCAGTCTGTTGGAAGAAGAAAAAAGTATTTCAGGTCTAGGACAGCCACGCAGCAAGGGATTTTGCTTTTACAGTGGTCCCACAGGTTTGACATATGCATACTTCCATTGGTCGAAGCTGCAAATGCAAGAACCCTGGTGGGAGCTAATGCAAAGAAGCCGCAGGAACCGCAGTGTGCCTATGAATCACCTGAGCCACCATGAGAAGGGTTAAAGTATACCACGTATGGTCCCTGTGATAAGCATACTTTATAATTAAAGCGGGAACTAAATCCACCAATGTAACCGTTTTCCAAAACAATTATGTTCAAGGCATGCCTTTACTGTTAGCCTACACTTACACTTCAATGGAGCACGTGTGATTTTTTTCCCTCCTAAAGGTGCCAATTGTGGCACCAGAGGGGGGGAGGAAGCAGATGAGCAAAAAGTTCCACTTTTGGGTGGAACTCCATTTTTATTTTGTTGATTAAAATATTTTCATTGCCTATACTAACACTATTTCATGACTGACTTTTACCCCATGTTTCACAAAGCTCAGGTAAAATGGACCTCTCTGGGCATCTCCCTGGTAGACGAGGACTGGTCAGAATTTAGTGATACGTATAAAACCTCTGTTATTGTTTCCCGGGACCGCATCATACAGGTCAAAATTTTCCATCAAACCCTCCTCACTCCAGCTAGGTTACACAGGATGGGTCTCCTGCCCTCGGCTGCTTGTTTCCACGGCTGTGGCCAAGAGGCCGATTTCTTACACTGCTTCTGGACATGCCCGGTAGTCCAGGACTTCTGGGAAGAAGTGGGTGCTTTCATCTCATCGGTGCTAGGCCTCCTAAACATAATCCACCCCAAGAACTGCCTATTAGGCTTTTTTGGCGAATTACACCTATCATCACATGCCAAGAGACTGCTCCATATACTCTTCTTCTATGTTAAAAAAAGCAATTTTACTGTCCTGGAAGGGCACACAGACCTCTCTGAAATCCCTCTGGTTAAAACGTATTAATGACGCTATCCCACTGTATAAACTTACTTTTGAACTCCGGAAACGGAACAAAACCTTCCACAAAATTTGGGGTAGATGGTTGGCTAGTCCGCTAACCCTCTCCCACCACTGATTGTACTACTCTTGCTTGACCATTGATGGGTCGTGCCTCAGGGATCTCTAATGTCTGGATCTCCGCTTTTACTATATCCCGGTATTATACCTGATCCTTTTACCACTGTGCCTACTTTATATTTTGCACTAATGTCAGTTTATTTTTCTATGTTTGAGTGTATTGCCTAACGTTTATGACCAGGTTGTCTGGTGGTATTGTTGTTTTTTTTGTATGTTTCTTTCTGTTTGTTGGTTTATCTTAAACCTAATAAAAATATCTTAAAAAACAAACAAAAAAAAACACTATTTCAGTCGATTAAAATACAGCTAAAACAATTCATATTACTAAAATATGACTAAAACTTAAATGGCATTTTAGTCAAAAGACTAATGCCGCATACACACCATCACTTTATGTGATGAAAAAAAACGAAATTTTCTGTGAAGTAAAAAACGACGTTTTTGAAACTTCAATTTTCAAAGACGAAGTTGCCTACACACCATCGTTTTCTCACAATGTTCTAGCAAAGCGAGGTTACGTTCTCACCACTTTTTCCATTGAAGCTCACTTCTGGGCATGCGCAGGTGTAAAAACGTCTTTTTAAACAACGTTTTTTGCTACACACGGTCAATTTCTGTGAAGTAAAAAACGACATTTTGAAAAACGACACATAAAATTGAAGCATGCTTCAATTTTTTTTGGTCGTTTTTTACAAGACATAAAACGACGTTTTCCCCCACACACGGTCAATTAAAGTGACGTTTTTAAAAACGTCGTTTTTTTTCATCACATAAAGTGATGGTGTGTACGGGGCATATGACTGAAACAAAATAAAAATTTGACATCAAAATTAACACTGGTCAACGAGAGCATCAAATGGAAAAACCTTAAGAGACCAAAGTCTTGTGTAGCGCCTGTGTACTTTCAGTACAGGTGTTATGTCAAATTTAATGGGGGGATGAGAGAGTTACATTGTTCTCATCCATGTTGATCTATTTAAATTGGGCTGCTGCCAGCCCTGGACTGTCCTGTGGGTTCATTCTGTGTTCCAAAGATACAGTTCCATCTTTGGATAACAGGTGGTGCCAGAGGGGTCCAGGCGGAGACGCCTTTCTCCAGCAGCCAATCAGAGGAGTGTTTCCCTCGCGGGGCATGCTGGGGGAGGGTATTTCTGGGGCGGACGCCATTTTGTGGGGTTCTTCACGCGTTCCTGGTACGGGGTGCGGCACCCACCTTTAGGGTGTGCGCACATCGTGGGCCCCGACGATATGGCCTACCAGGCCGGGGCGCACGTGCTACGCGGAGTTCCTGACTCTGGGCTCTCATGGCCCGGAGCAACTAATGCTGCAAAGGGACCCCAATGACTTACTGGGTTCCCACTTTCTAGGAGGAGGATCCCAAGCGAGTTATGCTGTTCGATGGGGAGTCGGTCTGAGGTGAACCCGGAGGCAGGTGATCCAACAGGGCTTAGACGATCCATCTGGGATCTGGGTGGCCGGATACTGACAGGTTGTATGCTGCAAACTGTTAGTCGGTGACCCCAAATATAGGAAGACTACCTGAGAGAGATTCAGGCAAATTATTAACTGAGAGGATTAGCTCCATTTTCCATGTCCCTGAGTCCAAGGCCTGTGGCAGAGGTCTACACTCATAATCCTGTTCCTATTTGAGCCAAGTTGGTGGCAGAGACTTGTTCCTTCTCAACGGTTCCGAGTGACAACCTGGCTGCTAGGCCCGTGAGAGAGACCTGTCCAGGGGCACTATACCCACTCCGGCTAGAGTGGCGACGAAGCAAGAGTTATCATTGCAGGCAGGACTGCTTCTGTTATCCATAGCCTGAATCTGCAAGTTCTCCTTTCACCAACCTTTCTCTATCTACCTCGAGTTGACTGTTGGTCATGTTGGACCAGTAATAAAAGCACAGAAAACGTCACCCTGTTTTCTGGACATTCCGTCATTACTCTCATCATCATCCCTAGACTAGGGTGACCAGACATCCCCAGTTTCAGGGGACAGTCCCCTGATTGAGGACACTGTCCCCGGACCAAGTTTGTCCCTGGTTTTGTCCCCAGATTGGATTTAATAGGGGGCAGGGGCAATTTCAAGGACAGTCAGTGCAGAATTAAAATAAAAAAAATAGAATTACACACCCCCGCTCCGACCGTGCCTAATAGCTTAGGGGGGTTGTGTTTCCATTATCTGTGCCCCTTTCTGATGATCATGTGCTGGTCGGAGCGGAGGGAATATTTCTTCAGTTTCGGGCGCATGCCCATTCAGCTTCGCTCGCATGATCTTCTGCCTTGGCTCAAATCCTGGCCAGCCACCTGCCTATCTCCTTGCCTTCCCTGGCGGAGTGATCTTCCTCCGCTCCCCATTCAGTAGTATCCGGGGCCGAAGAGTAAGACTTAAGAGGCTGTGAGGCGGGCATTGACGGGCAGAGAGTTGCTGATTGTTGCCATTACTAGTAAAAAAAAAAAATATGTCCCCGGATTTCATTTTAAAAATCTGGTCACCTTACCCTAGACATATCATAGAGGTAAAATAAAATGCCGTCCCAATCTAACCAGTGGCTCCTGAGGGGATAGCGCTACACTTAATTATTCATAAGGTTACAAAAAGCAGGGCAGAGGACAGCCCTCATATTTTGGGGGCCACAAAATCCCCCTTCATCAGAGGTGGGTGAAATGGCAGGATAAGAATAATAAAAAAAAAAATTCTTTGGTATATGTTCCCTAGGGCAGTGCTGTTGGCTTTAACAGGGTTTGGATTCAGCACTAGAACTTTAGTAATGTTCAGCAAATCCGCAACAAACCAAACCCAGGTATGTCTGGCTCATCCCTTTTGGTTTCAATTAAAAAATAAATAAAAAATAACTGAAAATAACTACGCTCTTTTAATTCACTATATGTGGACAGTGGATGGATTGTTCTTTGAAATGTAATTGCAATGGAAATTCTGGCAAGGGAAATCATCAGTCTATATGAGAGCATATAGCTATAATATATACTGTACACAGGATATTTAATTGTGTCAGCCTGTTTATAGTGAAACTGAATCATAAGCTTTCCAAGTGCCAAGGGAACTGCTCAGAATGAAGAGCTTAAAATGCATTCCATTTTTATTACAAACACAAAACGAAGGTTGGAATTTAACCTGCCCTGTATAATATATTAGAGAGATTACTAGCTAGAAGAAAAAAAAAACTGATGTAGTCGACAAAGTGTTTTACCGTGTTCCTGCAACTTGGCTCTTGAAGCCAGAGATATCCACCATCATTTTAAGAAGGAGGGAAGCAAAAGGATCTGTTACAGGTTTTCATGCATGTTGGAAATGTCATTTTTCATAGCTGTTGTGTTCTCATTAGCACAATTTGTGATAGCTCCTTGTAACTGTAAAGCCGCATACACACGCGACAATGTCCGATGGGAGCTTGTTGTCGGAAATTCCGACTGTGTGAATGCTCTATTGGACATTTGCTGTCGTAATTTCCGAGAACAAAAATTTGAGAGATGGATCTCGATTTTCCGACAACAAAATCTGTTCTCGTAAATTCCGAGCGTGTGTAGACAATTCCGACGCACAAAATTCCACGCATGTTCTGAATCAAGTACGAGACAGAGTGCTTGGTCTGGTAAAACTAGCGTTCGTAATGGAGATAGCACATTCGTCACGCTGCAAGTTTTTTCATCTTTTAATGCAGCGCATTCTCTTCTTCTTTATAATGCTAGAATAATGAAGTTGGTTTGCTGCTGATATTCCCACAGAGTTCTGACAAACTGATTTCTCCGAGACTTCGAGAGATCAGGAACAGCAGCAGATGAAATATAAGCGCGAATCGTCTCTCACCAAACTTCTACTAACACGAGATTAGCAGAAGGAGCCCAAAGTGCCGTCGTACGTGTTGTACGTGACCGCGTTCTTGGCGATCGGATTTCAGACAACATTTGTGCGACCGTGTGTATGCAAGACAAGTTTGACCCCAACATCTGTTGGAAAAAAAACCACAGTTTTGTTGTCGGAATGTCCGATCATGTGTACGCGGCATTAGAATTAACACAAATGACTTTACACTTTAAAGGGACACTAAGGCCAGGTTCACACCTATGCGAATTGAGTGCGGCTTAAACCGCATCTAATTCGCAGGACATTTCAAAATACATTGTTTTCAATGAGGCTGGTTCACATATGTGCGATGCATCCGCACTGCGCATTGCCTCCAAACCGTGTGCGGTTTTTATGTCTTGCGGTGCGGCTCAGGTGCGAATTCAGTCCCATTATCTTCTATGGGTACGCAGCTGAATTCGCAGATGTGTTAATTTCTCTTCAGTATTTGTCTCATTCAGTTCAATACACTTCCCCCCTCCCCCTCCCCTCTCCCAGGTCTCCAAATTCGCACCTGATCTGCAGCTAAAACGCAGTTGATCTGCAGAACACCTTATAGAGAAATTCGCAAAGACAACGGAGCTCCAAAACGCAACGCACTAGTGTGATTCCGGCCTAAAGGTTCAGGGTTTTAAAAAAATAAAAATAACAAACATGTCATACTTACCTCCACTGTGCAGTTTGTTTTGTTTTGCCCTGAACGTCCTCTTCTGGGGTCCCATGGCGGCTCTCGTGGCTCCTCCCCGCAAGAGCTAACCCCTCTGGGAAGCTCTCTCCCGAGGGGGTTAGCTTGTGGACGTGCTCCCGTGTTATACAGTCGGTGGCCATAGCCGCCGAGTGTATGACTCGGCCCCGCCCCCGGAACGCCACATCATTGTATTTAATTGACAGCAGCGGGAGGCAATGGCTGCGCTGCTATCAATCATCCAATGAAGAGCCGACAACATCTGGGGGAAAGCATCGCGGGATTGCGCCCACGGAGATTCGGAACTCGGGTAAGTAATTTTTTTTACAAATAAATATCTGAAAAGTGTGGTAGCGTGCATTTGTATTTAGCCCCGTTTACTCTGATACCCTTAACTAAAATCTAGCACAGCCAATTGCCTTCAGAAGTCACATAGTTAGTAAATAGGTGACAATAATAGGTTATAGTTAGTAAACAGTGTGTAATTTAATCTCAGTATAAATACAGCTGTTCTGTGAAACCCTCAGAGGTTTGTTAGAGAACTTTAGTGAACAAGTAGCATCATGAAGGCCAAGCGGTATGAATACTTTTTCAAGGCACTGTATACAGTTAGGTCCATATTTATTTGGACACAGTCACACTTTTCATACTTTTGGCTCTGTATACCACCAGAGTAGAATTAAAACAAAACAATCCAAATCAATTTGAAGTGCAGACATTCAGATGTAATTCAAGTACAAATTTTAGGAACTGCAACCATTTTTACACACTGTCCTCCAATTTTCAGGGGCTCAAATGTAATTGGACAAATTAATGTAATCATAAATAAAATGATAATTTTTAATATTTTGTTGAGAATCCTTTACTGAAAATTACTGCATGAAATCTGGAACCCATGGACATTACCAAAGCCTGGGTTTCCTCCTATCTGATGCTTTGCCAGCCTCTACCTGCAGCTGCCTTCAGTTGTTCTTTCTTTGTGGGTCTTTCTGCCTTTAGTTTTGCCTTCAACAAGTGAAATGTGTGCTCAATTGGGTTGAGATCAGCTTTGCTACAACTTTGGTTTGTGGCGCTCAGATACAGGTAAGTTCCGCTTCAATTTTAAAAAAATCAACTTCCTTAATACAATTATACAGGATATTACATCTCACAAATATTTAGATCTATGTATATTTCTATTTAAACTCTATAGATTCTACTATCAGACTGTAACAATTTGTAGCCTGTTTGAAGGGAACATGACAGGAGGGTCAGCATGCCAAGCCAATCAGCAATATAAGATATGTACAGTATGTTTTTTGCAATATGTATTTCAAAGTAATATTAGAGTCTCTTTAAAAAAAAAAAAAAAAACATGTTATACTCACTTGCTCTGTGCAGTGGTTTTGCACAGAGCATCCCCAATCCTCCTCTTCTTGGGTCCCTCGCCAGCACTCCTAGCCCCTACCTCCTGCTGAGTGCCCCCAGAGCAAGCAGCTTGCTCCCAGGCTGCAGCTCTGTGTGTCCATTCACACACAGAGTCGTATTTCAGCCCAGCCCTCTCTCTCCTGATTGACTCAGTAAAAGCCAATGTGGGGGCAGAGTCCCCGGAGAGCCGGGGTACTCGTGAACATCACTGGATCGTGATGGGGCTCAGGTAAGTATTGGGGGCTGCTGCACAGAGAAGGTTTTTTACTTTCATGGATTGTATGCATGAAGCTAAAAAAAACTTGAGCCTTTAGAAACACTTTAAAGCCTAAGTTTAGGTAAAAAAAAACAGCTCAAAAGAACCAGTAACTGAATTTAATGGAAAGTGGACCTTGTGCTCGTCTTAGTTGAAATCCGAAGTCCTCTGCTCACTAAGTGATCACTATACAGTACATATGCTCATTCTGTGTTTTTCCTAAGGCCTTGTACACACGGCCGAACATGTCCGATGAAAACGGTCAGCGGACCTTTTTCATCGGACATGTCTGCTGGGAGGTTTTGGTCTGATGTGTGTACACACCATCAGACCAAAATCCCCGCGGACAGAGAACGTGGTGATGTAGAAGACACCGACGTTCTCTGACACGGAAGTTCAATGCTTCCACACATGCGTTGAATCAATTCGACGCATGCACGGGATTTCGGGCCGCTGGTTATACGTCATAACCAGCGGACATGTCCGATGAGTCATACTAACCATCGGACATGTCCGACGGACAGCTTTCCAGCGGACAAGTTTCTTAGCATGCTAAGAAACTTATATCCGCTGAAAACCTGTCCGCTCGGCCGGAAAACTGTCCGCTAGGCCCTACACACGGTCGGACATGTCCGCGGAAACTGGTCCGCGGACCAGTTTCAGCGGACATGTTCAGTCGTGTGTACGAGGCCTAAGAGTTTTTTTTTTTTCACAGCCATCAAAAATGTTATGGTTCCAGTTATACAGGTTTATAATACCTACCAAGCAATCCCCATTTAGGGCAAACTGTAAGGTTCCCTTGACAAGCCAACATCCCCCTTCCCACCCCAACCTTCCCTTACCAAATCACTCGTCTCTCCTCCCCTCCTTTCCAATACCTGCTGAAGTGTCTAAAATTCAAGCTGAAAAATCCAAGGAGCCAGATGGAAACTTATTGGCCAATCAGTGGCTGCCCCCTCCCAAATACAGTCCCTGTTTGGGTATTAAAGCAGCTGTGGGTAGCCAGCAGTGCAAATTCCCCTATCCACACTGATTAGCATGGATGAAGATACCTACTGATTTCTTCTTCTTCCACCCATGGGCTGTACAACAAGGGAAATGTAGCTGTGTATGGGTAGCCTGGGTGGAGAAAATCTCATTCTCATCAGCGGCGGTGCATCCACAGTGGGCGCAGGAGCGCCGCCCCCTATCTCCCCTGCGCCGTCACTCAGGTCTACAATACATAGATTCATGCATTGCCTGAATCTATGTATTGTCGCCGGCGCCGCTGCCACACACTATTCAGAGGCCCGGCCCCCTGGTGAGCGCCGGCCATCTGAATAACAGCAGTTTGTTGTTTTTTGGAAGTGTCTATCAGAGCCAGCGGCTATCAGATTACAGCTTGTTGGCTCTAATCGGCTTCCAAATAGTTAACCAGGGGACGCACATACTGAGCGTTCCCTGGTTAACACTGACATGCGTCTCAGCCAATCAGGTTCGCTGGGTCTGGTTACAGGTAACCTAAATTGACTGAAGCGACATCGAGGGCGGGACTCGGGAGAAGACATCGAGGGAGCAAAGAGGGAGGATGGCTGTCCCGAGAAAGGTAAATGCCGGGCAACAGGGGGGGGGAGCCATCTGGCAGTTTTTGAGGGGGCAAACTGGCGGCAATTGATGGGCACAGTGGCGACAATTGATGGGCACAGTGGCAACAATTGATGGCACAGTGGCTGCGTTTGATGGCATGGCACAGTGGCTAGGTTTGATGGTATGGAACAGTGGCTGCGTATGATGGCACAGTGGCGACAATTGATGGCACAGTGGGGACAATTGATGGCACAGTGGGGACAATTGATGGCACATTGGCGACAACTGATGGCATGGCACAGTGGCGACAATTGATGGCGTGGCACAGTGGTGACAATTGCTGGCACAGTGGCGACAATTGATGGGTACAGTGGCTGAGTTTGAGGGCACAGTGGCGGCAATTGATGGGCACAGTGGTTGCGTTTGATGGACACAGTGGTGGCAATTGATGGGCATAGTAGCTGTGTTTGATGGGCACAGTGAGGCTGCAATTGATTTTTTTTTTTTTTTTTGTTTGTTTGCGACCCCCAAAAATATTGAGCACCAGCCGCCACTGATTCTCATATACCTGGAAGTGCCATGAAGGTATCAGTGGGTGGTGGATGGGTGACATGTCAAGAATGAGCTAAGTGACAGATTCTCTGTAAGTTCTGGATGTGTTTTAAAAAAATACATATTTAGTAGAAAATATACTAGTGCTCTGTTGCAGGCTTACATGAACTGCATTCCATTCATTTATGTTTAAGGGTGTAAAATATAAACAATAATTTGAACGGCCCTTCCTAAAAACTCTGCGCTTGTGGAGTCAGATAGAACTGTAAAAACAAATTTGTAGAGAGAAATGGGTAGGTCTATAATACACCTCCCTCTACTATCACAATGCTGGTGTCAGCTGGAGCTGCTACTATATCCTATCCTTAGACAGGTTTAGACATATAAAACACAACACATATATTATAAAACAATATATATTAAGCAGCGCTCCTGAATAAAATTAATTACATGATATATAACATAAAAAAAGTCCAAAGTATTCAGAAAAAGATCCCAAAGATAGTGCGTGATTGAAGCAAAGAAAGTGGATCCTGCAGATCTTTTCAAAGATTTGTCCTATATAATAGCGGCCATAGACTGAACAATTGTATATACAGTAAATTCATATATCTGATCGATTTACTGTCTGGAAAAATAAATAAAAATAAAATAAAAAAACAAGTACAATTGAAAAGATTTTTCTATGCACCAAACGCTTAACGATCATAGCAAACTATTTTCCTATGATTGGATCTTCTGTCCAAACGGCTCAGAATAAATTAGATGAAATCCAGTTTTTTTTTGCTCAAAACCGATTAATGACCATGTATGTGTCTTTTTTGATCGTTCCTAGATGCGATCTCATTGTACGATTTCTGGGAAGAGTCTTTTGATTAGATTGTTTCGTATATGGTCACCTGCTTTGGCTTGAGAGGATTGGATTCCAAGTATTTGAGATACCTATTGCTGTGATTATACAACGCTCATATTCCAGCGTTGTCTGGTAAGAGTTTTCCCCTGCCTATCTCACGAGTGGTGGTGTTGGTAACAGAAGCATAGGACTGGCTTTGATCTGCAGGATCCACTTTCTTTGCTTTAGCCTAGGTTCACATTGGAGGGATTTGTCATGCGATTTGAAAGATCAAATCGATTGACAAGTCGCAGCCTATTGGCTGCAATGGCACGGTTCCAATTGGTGCGACACCGATTTTGCGGCACTGCACTGATTTGCAAAAGCAGTTCCTGCACTACTTTTGCCGATTTCAGGTGCGATTTCAATAGACATCTGTGTATGAAGCCACACAGATGTCTATCAAGTAGCACCTGAAATCGCGCTGACCTTGCTACTTTGAAATCGCGCTACTTCAAGAGAAGTAGCATGATTTCAAAGTAGCATCAATGTAAACCAGGGCTTAATCAGGGACTATCTTTGGGATCTTTTTCTAAAAACTTTGGACTTTTTTTATATTATATATCATTTAATTAATTTTATTCAGGAGCGCTGCTTAAAGCGGGAGTTCACCCGAAATTTTTTTTTTAAGATTAGATTGATGCTCATTTTGTCAAGGGGAATCGGCTAGTTTTTTTAAAATCCGAGCAGTACTTACCGTTTTAGAGAGCGATCTTCTTCCGCCGCTTTCGTGTATGGTCTTCGGGACTGGGTGTTCCTATTTGATTGACAGGCTTCCGACGGTCGCATACATCACGTCACGAGTAGCCGAACGTCGGTGCGGCTCTATACGGCGCCTGCGCACCGACGTTCGGCTACTTTCAGAAAATTGTGACGCGATGTATGCCACCGTCGGAAGCCTGTCAATCAAATAGGAACGCCCAGTCCCGCAGCCCATACCCGGAAGCGGCGGAGAAGATCGCTCTCTAAAACGGTAAGTACAGCTTCGATTTAAAAAAAAACACCCGATTCCCCTAGACAAAATGAGCATCAATCTCATCTTAAAAATTAACTTTTCGGGTGAACCTCCACTTTAATATATATTGTTTTATAATATATGTGTTGTGTTTTATATGTTTAAGGGTGTAACAATGAAAGCAATCATGCAAATACAAATGAACAAAATGTTATTAAGTTATTTGTCTTTATTGTTTACTTTGGATGCAAGAAGTACAAAGATTATGCCAGAATCTGAATACTGAGATTAGAATCTTACATTCATCAGAGGACAGTTCCTGGTTCATTTGAGAAAACATATCTTCCTGACAATGCCGGGTAAGGTTCTTTGTTTCAGAACACTAAACCTTAAAGTGTTACTAAACCCAGGACCCTGCAGTCACTATATCTGGTCTCCTGCAGTACACAGAACATGGAAATGTAATTATTTTAGTAAATATAAACTGCAAAATATCTTTTCTTATCGGCAGTTTTATGACTTCTATAAGTGTCAGGGAAAGCACTGGTTGCAGTGGTTATAAAGGCACAAGGTTTTTTACTTTCATGCGTTCTGATTGTCTTTGGCTCCCACTGCTGTCAACCACAGCCAGTGAGCCAATCAGGAGACAGAGGGGGCGGGCCCGAGTCAAGGCTCCCCATGTGAATGGACACACAGAGCCACAGGTCAGAAGCATGCCTGTTTGGGTGCCCCAAGAGTAAGCTGCTTGCTGTGGGGACACCCGGCAGGAATAAGGAGTACCAGCATGGGACCCAAGTAGAGGAGGATCTGGGCTGCTCTTTGCAAAACTATTTCACAGAGCACGTAAATATGACACGTTTGGTTTTAAATAAAAAACATTTTTTGACTTTAATATCACTTTAAAGCTTTTAGGAGGAGTTTTCATTCTCCTCTGACTGTCTTATGAGGCTGCATGAGCCCTGACCCTTTGTTTGAACAGTGTTAATTGGCCCTGTGCTTATCCCACGCACCCTCCTAAAAAAAGTCTCTAGCAATACACACCAAACTGAGCATGTGCAGAGTGCTCCCAAGGCTCTGTATTATCAGGAGATGGATGGGGGACTGTTGAAGAAGGAAAGGATCAGAGAAGACAGGATCAAACAGCCTTTTTACACAATGTGGAGTATTAACCCCTTAGGTGCCACAGTGAGTAAACCAAGCATGCTTTACTGCATATACAGTCTGATTTTACTGTTGTGGGTTTAGTAACACTTTTATGAAATATATGTACAAAAAAGCAGAAAAGTTTCACGATTATAGTTTTATAGTTTACTAGCCATGACCGCTACATAGAGTATCAGCAACAGTGTGAAGATTAACCTTTGAAAATTAAAATCATAGTAAATCTGCAAGTCCATTAACAGTATACCCAAATGTATGGTTTGACTGTTACCCAGAGATTTATAAAGACATGCAGACTAGATTCACATCTATACTGTATATGTATGGTTGCATTCATTTTGGATACAGTAAGGCTCGATTTACACTAATGCGTTTTTTGATGCTTTTTGCATTTTGCAGAAATGCAATACATTTTTTTAATATGGGTTCCTATGGAACATGTTCACATCAAATCATTTTTATGCCTCAAAGCACTGCAGAAATGCTCAAAAGCAACATGCATAGATGAGAATCGAGCCTTAGGGAGGGTTATAAGTATAACCAGGGCTTTTTTTCTCAGGGAATAGGTTTAGGAACTCCGCCCTTCTGAGTCACCTCTTGTCTCCGCCCCCAACCCACCTCCGAGCACTGTTCCTTGGCTCCACCCCTTACCACCTCCCAGTACCACCCCTTTTAGAGAATACAGAACCAATTTGTAGTGCCAAGTATTTTGCATGGGACTTGTTAATGATAACAAAAATAGATCTAGCAACAATGGACACCCCAGTGACAATAGATCCACTGCAGCAACAAAGGACTCCCAACAGCCAGCATCAATAGACCCTCCAGAAGCCAGCAACAATAGACCCCCTCCCTCAACAGTAGATCCCTCCCAGCAATGACTGACTACCCCAGAAAAAATAGATCCCCTGCCCGCAACAATAGACTTCCCCAAAAACAATCCACCCCCCTGCAAGAATAGATCCTCTCCAGCAACAACAGATTCCCCAGTAGCCAACATCAATAAACCCTTCAGCAGCCACCAAAGACCCCTCCCTCAACAGTAAATCCCTCCCATAAACAACTGACCCCCCAGCAACATAAGGTCTGACCCAGCAACAATAGATCCCCCATGCCCAACAGAAGACCTCCCCAGCAACAACAGACCCCCTTCCTCTGCAAAAATAGATTCACTCCAGCAACAATAGATTCCCAAGCAGCCAGCATCAATAGACCCTCCAGTACACCCCAGCACCCCTTCCCATTTCAGTTCTGGAGGTGCCGGAACTGCGTTCCCCCACGTTCCTGCTGAAAAAAAGCCCTGAGTATAACACCTAACAGGTGTTTTAATCCCTCTTTACCTTATCGTTATCCCCTTTGAGTGTTTTCGGACATTCATTACAATAGGCTACCATAAGCAAAACAAATGTGCTCTAGAGAGAAATCAAAGAAACATTGGCCCAGATTCAAAGAGATTTGCTCTTTTTTTGCGGAGGCACATGGCAACGATTTTGCCCTGCGCCCCCGCAAATTTGCGCCGCTGCCCTCGATTCACGGAGCAGTAGCTCCGTAAATTGCGAGGGCGCGCCGGCAAAATTGCCCGGCGTAAGCGCGCAATGTAAATGATCCCGCCGGGGGCGGGAATCATTTAAATTAGACGCATTCCCGCGCCGATCGTAAAGCGCATGCTCCTTTGGGAAACTTTCCCGACGTGCATTTCGGCAAATGACGTCGCAAGGACGTCATTTGCTTCAAAGTGAACGTGAATGGCGTCCAGCGCCATTCACGATTTACTTACGCAAACAACGTAAAATTCGAACGTTGCGACGCAGGAACGTCGGGTATCCTTAGCATTGGCTGCGCCTGCTATTAGCAGGAGCAGCCTTACGCTAAGCACGCTGTACGGAAACGACGTAACTTGCGTACGCAGGGCCCGCGCAACAATTGTGAATCGGTGTTAGTATGCAATTTGCATACTATACGCTGATCACAATGGGAGCGCCCCCTAGCGGTCAACGCAAGAATGCAGCCTAAAATCTGCGTGGCATAAGAGCCTTATGCCACGCAGATTTTAGGCTGCAGTCGGCGTTACGATGTTCCTGAATCAGGAGCATTCGTAACGCCGGAGCAAGTAAGCAATTGCGCTGCGTAACCTATGGTTACACAGGCGCAATTGCTTCTTGAATCTGGGCCATTAAGTTCAAGTTACAGCACAATAAATAGTCACATTTTATTATTATTTTTTGCTTTTTAATTTTCATACCCATTAAAATCCTGCTGTAAATAAAGGTAGAAGCTGTCCCAGAAGAGAAAACAATGTTAAAAGAGAAGTATGGGAAAAATTATTTTTATTTAATCATACTTACCTAGGTGGATGCAGCGTCGGTCCAATGCTAAATCTGTGCCCCTGCATCTCTGCACTGAGAACTGAGCGATCAAACACCGCCGTTCTGTTCTCACAGCTCTCTGCTCTGTCCCCCCCACTCAATGGAGCGGATCCCGACCATTGCCTGAGCCGGACCAGCTCTGTGATGTCAGCCGACAGTGGGCTTTGGCCCCACTGTCGGCGAACTGCACTCCTGTGATCCACAGGAGAAGTACAGCCAAACAAGCTTTGGCTCTCCTTGGCGGGACACCCCCGCCGCTGTAATTCATGCTCCCAGTGTCCGGAAAGGGGCCTGACCAATGAATAGGGGGTGGCAGAGGTGATGGAATAGGGAAGCGGCGCCCATGCGCCCTTAATGGACAGGCCACCCCTTGGTGAGACAGTGTATTACTGTATTTTAAACAGTATAGGCACTTATTTTTAATGTTTTACCTAGCTATATCTGCAAAAGGGGCCAGCTTGAAGTGATCTATAAGGACTTCATTTTCTGACTAAAGTTCCTCTTTAAACCAGTGTTTGGCCAGCTTCAGCCAGATTGGGGACATTGTCTGCAGGACAGCCCAAGCATTCTTTGGGGTTAAAATGGATTGTATTTAAAACCTTTCCTGCTCACTATTGTTTCCCCTGACTGAAACCAATGCACACCTCCCCCTTCTTCCTCTGTTAAAAATACTCTACTGTATTCCTTCTCAAGGCAATACAGCTCAAAAGACATTCTGAGATTTCTATGACTAGTTTTAGACTTATTTGCATATCGGTAACAATTTTATTCATCTTTAGCCTGTTGAAAACAGTTAACTTATTTCAAATATATTTTAAAGCTTTCCCTGCTTAGGTCCAGCAGTTGTAAGGCTTTAGGGCCCGGTCACACCAGAGCACTCTGGTAAACCCACCTTCAGTGTACGTTACCAGCACTATGCTCAAAATGCACTTGCGATCTGCAGTGGGTGTCAATGCAATGTTAACAACACCCCAAGCGCAGGTCACAAACGCAGTGCGTTTGCCCCCACCATATTGCATGGTACAGAAGTACCATGCAATACAGTTACAGTGCATCTTTTAACCCTTTCGTTGCCAGCTCCACCCGATTGTATCAGGGCACTAATCCTGCCCAGGTCTTCAGAGCAGCACAATCGCGGCTGTTTGCGCCGCGCGCGTGCACGGTGTTGGCGCGCGCGTGCGCGGCATTGGCGGGCGCGGGCACGCACGGCACGCCGTTCGTCCGGCCAATCAGAGCCCTGAGCGGGCTATTTAAACCTCCCCTTTTCCCTAGGCTGGTTGCTGGCTTGTCACAGCAAGTGTGGATACTTCCTGATTCTGAAATCAACACTGTTTGTTCCTGATCACCTGACCTTTGGCTTTGTTTCTCCGGATTGCTGCTTTCTCCTGAACTTTTGACCTTGGCTTGAATACTGGACTGCTGATCTCTCCTGCCCTTGACCCTTTGGCTTGAACTTTGGACTATTCTGATCTCCGTACTCCCTGACCACAGCTTGTCTCCCGGATTACCTTGTGCTTTCTCCGTTCCTAGTTCCCGGACCCTCAGGACCAACCCGGTGTGCATCCCAGCTACACCCAGCAGACTACTTCCGGATTGGCTCTGTTCCACGCACCCGCTCTCCACCTTCCTGTCGGTACCGGTGCCTCCTGGTGCGTCCTTCCCCCTGTCCTCACTCCAGGGGGTGGACCACGCTGGGTCGCAAAGGGAGCCGCCCTCAGCATCTTGGCCTTGGTAAGTGTACTTCTGTTAACCCGTGATAGATTGTTTCCTGAACACCCCCGATAACAGTGCCCACTTCCTTCACCATGTATCCTAGGCTCTGCTTGCCCACCTGCAGACCTGGGACCGACAAAGAGGGTGCCGCTGGGTAGAGGGGACACATCTGCTGTCCTCCCCTCCCTGTTGCTGTTTGGGAAATCGACATGTTTGACGTCACTTCCAGGTCTGCCTCACGGTGTACCCAGCCAGCATACCTAGGAAAGAATGTAATGTAATGCAATCCGCATGGCATGACATTCAGTGGAGCACTGTGGAGACATCCACTCATTAAAGAGAACCTGTCACCAGAAAATGTGATGAAAAAAAAAAGTTAAAGCAGTTGTATAACCCACTTTCACATTTTTACCTACAGGTAAGCCTATAATAAGGCTTACCTGTAGGTAAAATTAATATCTCATAAACCTGTACAGTTTAGGAGATATTCATGTTGCATGGAGCCGCTGACGTCAGCGGTGCATGTGCTCTGAAGGTCTGGGGAATGCTGCCCGAAAATCAGAGCTCCTTGCTGGAAAGACGTCATTGCGGCTTTGGCCACTCACAGCGCCGGAGCCGTGAGCCCAGAAAGAAGCGCAGAGTGATTATGTCAGCTCCCTCAGTGGTGACCGGAAGGCAATGCCGGCGCTTCATTTTAAGGTAAGTATTTCATAATGAGCTATAATGTGGTGCATACTAGCTCATTATGCCTTACGTTTTTTTGCTAGTTTTTTTGCAGGCATACAACTGCTTTAAGTAAAATAAACATTCTTTTACATTGCAAAAAAAATTAAGCTACACCCAAGCACATAAAATCTCACCCCCCCCCCCACCCAAAGTTTTTTTAAAGGTCCACATCCCCAGGTATAACCTTAAATTTATATGTATGGGGCGCCTACACATGAAAACGCTGATTGATATACTCGTTCACGCATGCCAGAGTGAGAAGAATATTCCTAGCAACAGACTTTAACTGTAACACTAAGCTGATAGCCTATAAGGGGCTTTTAAAGTGTCACATATAGAAAATATAATGTACTGAAGTTTGCCACCATTTCATGGACGCATGCAAGTTTAAAGGCAGATTTTTTTTTATCTTACTGCAGTCTAAACTTCTGTGTGCAGCACCCCGCTTCCCCCCAGCACCCCTAATAATTACCTGAGCACCATCTTGATCCAGCGATGTTGCACAAGAGACTCTCCCTCCTCCTTGGCAGAGACAGCAGTGGGTGTCTTTGGCTCCTTCTGCTGCCAAGGTCAGTAAACCAATGAAGAGAGAGAGGGGGCAGAGCCGAGCCACGGTTCCATGTCTGAATGGACACACAGAGCAGTGGCTCAGCTCGAGTGCCTCCACAGCAAGCTGCTTGCTGTGGGGGCACTCAGCAGGAGGGAGGGGCCAGGAGAGCCGAAGAGGGACCGAGAAGAGGTGGATCTGGGCTGCTCTGTGCAAAACCACTGCACAGAGCAAGTAAGAATAATATGTTTGTTATTTAAAAATAAATAAATAAAAAAACAAGACTTTAAAATCACTTTAAGGTTTGGCATGCTGGGTATCTTTTTACCTTGTGCAACCTCATCTTTTATATTTTACAAAAAATTGGTAATTTATTGCGTTTGTGTTCCCTAAAATTAACTTTAGTGTATTTTTTTACTTTGCGTTATTATTGTGTGACACACAAAATTGGAACTACCAATATTTTATTCTCTAGGCCGCATGGGTGCTCAACCTGTGGCCCTCCAGCTGTTGCAAAACTACAAGTCCCATGAGGCATTGCAAGGCTGAACAGTTACAAACACGACTCCCAAAGGCAAAGGCATGATGGGACTTGTAGTTCTGCAACAGCTGGAGGGCCACGGGTTGAGCACCCATGCTCTAGGGCAGGGGTGCCAACCAGTGGCCCGGGGGCCACATGTGGCCCACGGAGCCCTCTGATGTGGCCCACGACCTCCTGCTCTGGGATGGCTGATATAGGCATGTCTGTTATGCAGGGGTTGCTGGGCTATTTTCAAACTGATCCGCACGTGCACCGCCTACCTATCAAATCCGCCTGGGTGGACTGAATCGAAGGGCGCATAGAGTGGAGAGGGCTATGTCTGTGTCTGCTCTCGATATGCAGAGTGGACACAGACCTGTCATCCGCCTGCTCCACTCATTGTGGCCCGCGCCCGGTTACCAAGTCACTTAAGTGGCCCTCGCTCTTCAAAAGGTTGGGCATCCCTGCTCTAGGGCATCTGCATTCAAAAAATATATAATGTTTGGAGGTGTTTATGTAATCTATAGGCCTAATATTATTTTTAGGCATGTGTACAAAAAATAAATCAAAAAAATGCTCTGGCAGCGAAAAGGAAAAAGTAGGGCATGCACTACTTTTGGTGCAGTATGATTTCAGCCCATTCCAATGAATGGGCTCAAAACACGCACTGCAGTCAAATTGCACAGGAATGTAAGAATGTGTGAACAAGCCCTTAATAGGATTGCAGAAGTTCAGCCTACTGACTGAGTAGCGTTTCAGTATCTATAAATCATAGGATGTCACTTATAACGTATAAAATACAGTGTAATTAAATAGGATATTGGAGTTTGATTCATAACCGTAAAGTCTAGGAATTTGTACCTGACACACTAGGCTAAGCCTTACTCCTTTGGTTAGCAATCCCAAAAGATTGTACATTATAAATCTGAAACTGTGCACACTCCTATCTATATATTTTTTGTTACTGAGTTAATTTGCACAACTCATCTGTGTTCTCAGAACTTGGTGTGTCATTACAGAACAACAGAATATTGCATCGGTTCATATACTGCGTTAGTCCTGACTCCTTATATTCTACATCTTTGGAAAATTTTCATGCGTCAAAACTTTTTTTTCTTCAAATACAGTGATTTTTATTGAAAATTGGAATGCCAAAAAATGCGTTCAGGATGGATGTTCAGAGGCATTTGACGCTAAGCGCAAACGCGGCTAAACGTGGCATGTAAAGTCGGCAAGACGCTTTCCCCGACTTGTTCATTCCCCGACTTGTTCATTCCCCGACTTAGTTGGGGTAGGCGGTACACTTTGGTGGGGGTGGGTCAGCCACACCGTGTGACCTTTGACCTCCGGGAACCCGCCTTCTGACGGAGGTCCCTGTTCCAATTCCTGAGTCCTAGCCATATTCTTCAATGGGAAACCCTAACCCTAACCCGCCCTCTGACCTTTGACTTTTGGGGGAGGTCCCTGTTCCAATTCCTGAGTCCTAGCCATATTCTTCAATGGGAAACCCTAACCCTAACCCCTAACCCTAACGTTTTAAACATCGGTTACTCTCTGCCAAGTTAAATCATTCAGGAGATGTTGTAAAAACGTCCCGTGTACATGAAGCCCTGCAAAAAGCGCCTAGAGGCGATTCGGTTCGCATGTGTAGCGATATACAAGTCATTCATTCATTCATTATAAAATTATACATTTCCTGACAGACTCCATGGCAGCATACGTATGAGTTAACCCCAATTCCACTCCCCCCTATAGGACCTCACTCCCATAAATCTTTTCTCTGAGCCAGAAGCTGCTTTCCTTTTTTGTCCTCCTTCTAAGGACGGGTTTGGTATTCAATTACCTGAAGTTTTTTCTCTCTGGGATCAAGAACAGCCAACGGCGACCACTGGGAAGACAGGACGTGATACTCCGATAAGCCTTGGCTATTAGAAGGGTATGGAGTAGGCAGACAACTGGAAGAGCTAAAGCCTGGTCATTGGCAGGCAAGCGGTGCAATGGTAAGATAGCCCAGCTATTAGCGGGTGGCCCTATCCGCCCCAAGTACGGCGTGATCAGCCTACCTGGCCCGGTTTGATCATGGAAGTAGGATTGAATTGCAGATCTTTGTTCATGCCATGTGTGGTGATGTATACTTTCATGTTACATATTCTATGGCAGCAGTTTGTCTGTTTTTCTGTTTGTCTAAGCATCCTTTCCTGTCTAACAATTCTTCAAGGGAGCAGCTAGGCTCAGACTTCAGAGTAAGCAGAGGTTTTCCAAATGGAGTCTCCCTCTTGTTTTCAACTCCCTCTCTGTCAAGCCTTTTTCCTGGCTATCATGTCGGCATAAAAAGCCTCACTGATTCACTGGTCATGGAGAACTTTTTTTATGTTCTTTCCAGTCGAGCGGTGCTGTTACCTATGCTTGACTCAATTCCCAAGGGTGCATCAGTCTTTCATAGGAGCCAAGAAATTCTGCCAACTATAGAGTTTTAACTTGCGTCCTTTAGACGTGGGAGAGGGCGCACTATGGCTTAGTTGGTTAAAGCGCATGTCTAGTTAAAAGGGAATCCTGAGTTGACTCCCAACAGGGCCTTCCTACAGTTTTAGGAATCCCTCAGATATTGTGAAGTCATATTTACAAGCTACAGCTTCCTTCAGGCTACAGAACGCATATGCTGCCATGGTGTCTAACAGTAAAGGAAAATTACGATAAATATTTGATAGGAAATTTTCAGTTTTTCTATTACTTTGGAACTCAGTGGAGAAAGTTGTTACAAAAGTAACTAATTTCTGTACACTAGGATTAGATTATTTATGGTTTACTTACTAAAAATTAGTCTCACTTCTGTAGAGAAACCAATCAGCTTCTAACCTCAGCTTCTTCAGTTAAAGGGGTTGTAAACCCTCATGTTTTTTAACCTTAATGCATCCTATGCATTAGGGTGAAAAAACTTCTGACACTGACATCCCCCCTAGCCCCCCTGTTCGTTCCCTCGGCAGAGATGCACTGTACCTTTCTGCCGGGGGTTGTAGGCTCTTGATTGGATAGGATAGATAGCGCAGCCATTGGCTCCTGCTGCTGTCAAATAAATCCATTGACGCGGGCGCCGGGGGCAGGACCGAGTCCGGCATTCTGTGTCTATGGACGCAATTACTGGACTCACGAGCACGCCCCCAAGGTAACCCCCAGGGAGAGTGCTTCTCCTAGGGGGTTTACCGATGCAAGACGATGGTCGGGGACACACTGTGCAAAACGAACTGCACAGTGGAGGTAAGTATGATATGTTTGTTTTTTTTAAACAAGGGTTTACAACCCCTTTAAGCTTTGGCAGTACAACCTGGAAGCTGATTGGTTTATATGCACAGTAAGACTGATTTTGCTCTCTTCAGCTTTTTTTTTTTTAACAACAACAAAATGTTCCTTTATTGTGACAAAAAGTCAGAGCATGATACAGCATTTGCCCAAAATGGACCAAATCAAAAAGATACAGTACAGTTGAGATTTTATACAGGGGATAGCATGAACATCAACTATGTAACAGTCCATAACTATACAATGGGGTACTCGGTTTCCCACTGAATCATGAGCCAAGGCAAGTACTCTACCCCTACACAACAGGGTCTTTCGCTCAGGGGGACCATTCCAACCTATGCCATCCATGGCTGCCAAATTTTATTACATTTCTTGGGGCAGTTCCTGTTGATGTACGTTACTTTATATAATGAAAGCACAGCATTAATGGATTTCTCCCAAGATCCCACTGTGGGAGGAGAGGGGGCATTCCAACGCAAAACAATTTCCCTCTTTGCATAAAAGAAGAGGTAGGTTAGTAGCAACTTAGTGTAGCGAGGCTTCTGATCATCATCATGGATGCCCAGAAGTGCCAGCTCTGGGGATACAGAAAGCGTCAGTTGGAGGCGGCCGTTAATAGAGTCCACTACCTCGGCCCAGTAACTGGCAATTTTGGGGCAGCTCCAAAACATATGGTAGTAGGAACCTACGCTATTCCGGCACCGGGGACAATCCTGTGGTCGTTGTGGGTATACCTTATGAAGTCGCTGGGGAGTGTAATAAACCCTATGTAGGAATTTGACCTGTATCAATCGTTCTTTGGAGGATATTGGTAAGGCAGTACTGTCCGCTATGCAGTCATCCCAATCCTCTTTATCTGTAACCGGTATGTCTGCCTTCCACTGATCCCAAAGTCTATCCATTTTGGTGAGTCAGTGCTCAATAGTTCTAGGTATAAGGCAGATAAGGGTTTTTGCAGTTTCTCTTGAGTTAGCAATTCCTCAACAGGGTCCATAGTCAGTCTTGGTGGCGTTTGGAACTGGGCCTGTGTGGCGTGGCATAGCTGGAGGTACCTAAAGTACATCCACCCTGGCAGATGGTATCTGGTTTGGAGGGTTGTAAATGACAGTAGGGCACCTGCTGAAAGAATGTCGCTCTCTTCAGCTTTAGTAAATAAACCCCTTGTTTTTTTCTTCTGACTTCTAGTTCTAATGCTGGCCATGTTTTTGCCCTGTTTAGTTGCCCAATCCGTATAGCGTTTTTTTTTTTAAATCTCTTCTCTGTTATTTTGGATTTATCTTTAAACAAAGCATCAGTAGAACTTTTGGTGTGTGTATACATCCTCCTCCTGGTATAGATTTCTAGTGTGCAGAGTGTAACAGCGGGAAGCTAGCAATGTAAAACTGCCCGCACACATGCAAACCACTGCTCACAGTTGCAATACTCTGCATCCTAAAATACATGCATGTCTTTGGAGTGTGGGACATTTAGCGTACAAAACCACATATCCATCTTGCCACCTTTTGGGTGCCATTAACAAAAAATGACACTTGGATGTCATCTACTATACCAGTAAACAATGGGTCAAATATGTTAATTTCCTTCTACCTAAGAGAACTAGCTTACCACCACCAAAACGCGATGCAGACATTTTGCCTTATATGGAAGAGCTGGCTGGACACCCCTGGCCTTGCCCCTCCGCAATTGGTGATGGAGAGACTTCTGCAAATCTAACGGCGGATGAATAGCTCTCTTCTATAGAGTTCAAGTTTCCTACCCCACCAGGTGTTTTAGTCGTTTCATTGTTGTTCCCGAGCTCATAAACTTGTATCCTCAGAGAATGAAAAGCAGTGGTATTCTGTGTCAGCACATAAAGAATGAGGTCTGGTTGTTTTGTTCATTTTTGTTTAGAACTTCTTTTGTGTTTTGTATGCAGATGCTGTATACTCCTACGGCCCCTTTCACACACGGGACATGTCTGTTTTGACAGATTCCGCTTGCTCAGCAGGGATCGATCTGTTGATCTCCGCTGAGTAGGCGGGTGACAGGTCCGTCTCTGCTCACTGTGGAGAGATGGACCTGTCAGAGTTCCGCTCTCCTCTATAGGGAGGTGGGATGAAAACGGACTGCCTGTCCATTTTCATCCGATCTGATAGATGGATAGAAAATAGGACCACCATCCAACTGGTTTTGGAGATCAGACATGTCACCGCTGACATCTGTTGCTCCATAGAGTTGAATGGAGTGTCCGATCAGGTCCGCCTAAAAACGGACAGATGGACCTGATTAGACAGCATGTGTGAAAGGGGCCTTAATCTTGTGCATTGACTGTGGTTTTGCACTGATTTGGATTAAAAACAACAATAAATGGCACTGCAAGCGCTACGTGCGTTCTGTACATGCGCTACACAAGTGTAGCAGCCCTAATATGATATGACTTTGAGGCCCCGTACACACGACCGGATCGATCCGCTGAAACTGGTCCGCCGGACCAGTTCCAGCGGACAGATCCGGTCGTGTATAGGCCCGAGCGGACAATTGTCCGGCGGATTGGACAGTTTCCAGCGGATAAAAATTTCTTAGCATGCTAAGAAATCTGTCCGCTGGAAACCTGTCCGTCGGACGTGTTCGGTCGTCTGTACAGACTCACCGGACACGTCCGACCGACCGCCATCCCTCGCATGCGTCGTACTGATTCGACGCATTCGTGGAAGCATTGAACTTCCAGGGTCGCGCACGTCGCCGCGTCATCGTCGCGGCCACGCCCCGCGTATTGTTTACGCGCGGATTTCTGTCTGATGGTGTGTACAACCATCAGACAGAAATCTCCGGGCGGACATGTCCGCTGAAAACGGTCCGGCGGACCGTTTTCAGCAGATTATCCGTCCGTGTGTACAGGGCCTAAGGCTCGGGTCACATATATGCAAATAGGATGTGTTTTTTAACTGCATCCGATTCATATAACATGTGAACCGAAATGGCTTTCAATGGAGCGGTCCATTTTTGAAAATGGTCCTTTGCGATTTCAGGTCCTGAACAAAACCACACCGGACCACGGGCTGCAGACTGCAGCCGGACATGTGTAAACCTAGCCTAAAGAGGAACTTCCCCTAAAATGGGAAGTTCTGCTCTTCTTCCTCCTCTGCCACATCTAGATTTTTTTTTTATTGGGGGGGGGGGGGGGCGAGTTCGGGACTGTGTCGCTTTAACAGACAATTGCGCGGTCGTGCGACGTGGCTCCCAAACAAAATTGGCGTCCTTTTTTCCCCCACAAATAGAGCTTTCTTTTGGTGGTATTTGATCACATCTGCGGTTTTTAGTTTTTGCGCTATAAACAAAAATAGAGCGACAATTTTTAAAAAAATGCAATATTTTTTACTTTTTGCTATAATAAATATCCCCCAAAAACATATATAATTTTTTTCTTCCTCAGTTTAGGCCGATACGTATTCTTCTACCTATTTTTGGTAAAAAAAACTCGCAATAATCGATTATCGGTTGGTTTGCGCAAAATTTATAGCGTTTACAAAATAGGGGATAGTTTTATTGCATTTTTATTTTTTTTACTACCAATGGCGGCGATCAGCGATTTTTTTCGTGACTGCCACATTATGGCGGACACTTCGGACAATTTTGACACATTTTTGGGACCATTGTCATTTTCACAGCAAAAAATGCATTCTTTATTGTGAAAATGACAGTTGCAGTTTGGAAGTTAAACACAGAGGGCGCTGTAACATTTAGGGTTCACCTAGTGTGTGTTTACAACTGTAGGGGGTGTGGCTGTAGGACTGACATCACCGATCGAGTCTCCCTAATAAAAGGGATCACTCGATCGATGCGCCGCCACAGTGAAGCACGGGGAAGCCGTGTTTACATTCGGCTCTCCCCGTTTTTCAGCTCCAAGGAACGATCACGTCGGGGCGGCTATAAACGAAAAGCCACGCCGTCGTCCCGGATCGCTCCCCGAGGGAACCCGACCGCCGCATGTACGGGGGGGGGGGTCACGATCGGACCCCCGACCCACGTCAAGCAGAGCACGTACGACTGCTCTATAGACAAATGACGGCTATAGCGAGCCTGGCTAGTTCTAGGATGCCGTCATATTTGGGCGTGCCGTGATCGCGCCCTGGGTGGTGTGTTCTGTGATTGCAGTGTCCGGAAGACATTGCAGATCACAGATTGAGATAAAGAGCCAATCAGTGGCTCTTTACTACGTGATCAGCTGTGTCCAATCACAGATGTAAACAGAAGTCAGTTATCGGCACTTTCCTCGTGCTGACATCATGAGGAGAGAAGAGAGCTGATAACCAGCTTCTGTAAAAGGGACATGGGCACTGATAATCAGGGCACTAATTATCAATGCAGTCCCAACAGTACTGCCAATCAGTGCCTCCTCATCAGTGCCCATCAGTGCAAACTCATCAGCAAAGGAGAAAAATTACCTGTTTGCAAAATTTTATAACAAACTATAAAAAAACTATCAAAATGTTTGGTCTTTGTTTATTTAGCAAAAAATTAAAGACCCAGCGGTGATTAAATACCACCAAAAGAAAGCTCTGTTTTCTTGAAAGAAATGATAAAAATGTCATATGAGTACAGAGTTGCCATGAACGCTCAATTGTCATTCAAAGTGTGAGGGTGCTGAAAGCTGGCCTGGGCAAGAAGGGGGTAAACGTGCCCAGTAGGCAAGTGGTTATTGTTGTTTATAGTGTCTAGTCTTCAGCAGATATCCTGCCATTCCAGAGCTGCATTGTATTTTTCTTCCAATAGTATGAGATGAGGAGTCCCAGCTGTGCCCTCCCTCCACGGTCATGGTGTGAGCAGGGTACAGGGCTGGCTGGGGGCGGGCCTCAACCCGTTACTCCATTCCCCATACAGAAAATGAATCATCCAGTGAAGACACAGGGATAACTACGACCATGCACTTCACTTCTAAGCACCACGCTGAACTTCACTTGTTCTAAACACTTGACGCAGAATGTCATTTCCGGCCCTCAACAAACATGGCCGCCGGGGCTTCACCCAGCGGCCCGCGACGTCATCACAACAAGTGATACGTCAAGCGAGGTGCTCCAGTGTGCGCTTGTCAGCGGCGCGCGCTCCCGAACCACGCCCCTTGGGAAGAGAATTTTGACACAGAGCAATGCGCGCCCCCGCGCGGTGCAAGCCAAACGGGAGCGAGCGTCATCCGAACGTTCCCCGGGAATTCCGTGTGGGCCGGCGGCGCGCACCTGGCTGTGTGTAAGAGGGGAAGAGCCCTGGGCTCCCGGCATGAGTGAGGCAGGTGCCGGCGGATGAACAGTCCGGATAAGGAGGGAGGGAGTCCTCCCCGCCTGTACGCACACTCCTGGCCCCGGTCAATGGTGGTTCCGCCGATATGTCTTCACATCACTCAACCCAACCGGAGACTCGCAAGTTCACCCGGGCGCTCAGCAAGCCCGGCACCGCGGCGGAGCTCCGGCAGAGCGTGTCTGAGGTGGTCCGGGGATCCGTCCTCCTGGTAAGAGGGGGCAGGTGGGGTGGGTGGGTCACGTGGTGTGTGGGTGTGACCACATGGCTGGCTATATTGCACTGTCACTGGTAACATTGACTGACATCAACACCCCACTAAGTCTGGGGGTCCCTCCATGTAACTTTCTGCATAGACAAATGTCTGTCATCGCCAATGACAGGACCCCCTAAACAATTGCCCCCTCTGTAGCTGGGCGCAGTCAGGTGTCACTGGCCAGGGTAGTCATGGGAGCGATTTTATAAGGACCAACACGCCCCCTTCTATAGTGATCCCCTGCTGGTGATTGCCAGGGTAGCCCCCGGGCATCAGCCTTAAGGTGGTTCTTTACGCTTCCATTTATTTTCCCATCAATCCCCTGATAGCCGGGTAATCCATTATAGATCACCCATTCAGTCAATATGCCACACAAAGATTTTTGATTGGTCATTGAAAGATCCGATCATAAATTATCAATGGCATCTTTTTTCACCATGCAATCACGCTTGGTCGAGATACAGTTGGCTTCATGACCAAAGGATCTCGTGCCAACGATCAGTGGTATTCCTTGTTTGCCAATATACTCACTTTGATTACATCTGCTCTAAATCCATAGGAAGGGAAGTTGTGGCTTTTTAATTATTTGCCGATTCCAACACATTGATCGAATAATACAATCAAGGCCACTAAGGATGAGCTCAGGTGTGTTCGCAAGTCCACGTGCCAGCCAAGAAGCTGACGCTTCACATCGCTAATCACAGGTCTGTGCAGCCTGCAGATCAGGAAATGTCTCACTGCCTGTGATTAGCACTGCGGAGTGTCGGTCTCCTGGCGGGTGCGGGCACGTGGACTTGTCAACACACCTGAGCTCATCCTTAATAGCCACCACTATGCCTCGTACACACAATCCGATTATCGGATTATAAAAGTCGCTTTCGGATTGATCGTTCGATAATCTGATCGTTAGTACACCGCTTTCGACAGCCGATCACGACAGTCCGTCCAACAAGCAGCCCATTCACAGAGCACCACGTGGTTCGCGCATGCACAGTAGGAAACCAGCTGTGAAACCACACCGCTTCCTTGCCAGTTTCCCTTATTCAAGATGGCAGTGCCAGCACCTGATAGCCGATTGGGTGGTTGAGGACACCGCTGGATGCCTGGACAGGTAAGTGCCCTAATATTAAGGCCCCTTTACACGGGGGCGGCGCTTTACCATCAATTTTGCGGCACTATTTGGCCACTAGCGGGGCGGTTTAATGCCTGCTAGTGGCCGAGAAAGGTTTAAAAAACGCTTTGGTGGCGGTATATCCGCGGTGCCCCATTGATTTCAAAGATGCAGCTAGCAGGACTTTTATTTTATTTTTTACAGTCCTGCTAGCGCACCGCTCCAGTGTGAAAGCCGTGGCTGTTTCAGGTCGGTTTGTAGGCGCTATTTTTAGCGTTATAGCGCCTGAAAACCGCTCCAGTGTGAAAGGGGTCTTAAAGTCAGCAGCTACAGTATTTGTAATTTTTTGGAGGTGAGCCTGGAGCGCCTCTTTAAAGCTCAACTCCAGTTAAAGTAAAAACCGCCCCCTGCATTTCAAGGGTTTAAGTAGGATCAGAGGCAACATTTTGGATACAGTAAAGCAGTGGCCATCAACCCTGTCCTGCAGGGCCCACTAACAGGCCAGGTTTTATGTATTACCATGGGTAGATGCAGACTAGAATACTGCAATCACTGAGGAGCAAATGATATCAGCTGTGATGTATTTCAGTTATCTTGCAAACCTGGCCTGTTAGTGGGCCCTGAGGACAGGGTTGATGACCACTGTCGTTTGTGCACCATTGGGGAGATTTTCTCTTCACTTCCTGTCCCATAGCCAAAACAGGAAGTGAGAGATAATCTCTCCAAAGTGAGGGAATCCCTGGTTGTCACCAGAACTAGTGTCCTTTGGAAGATTTCCCCTCTATTCACTGATTATAGTAGACAGGACAAATAGAGTAACTCTCCATAATGGGAGCCTTACGGGTGTTACAAACCCCTAAATACCGGATTCCTCGCTCCCTCCAGTGTTGTGAGCAAAGCTTTGCCATGGAGAGCAGCACTGGAGTTAGGGAGCCAAGTAAGTAATGCAGCCTCTTGTGCTAGACAAGCATTTACCAATACAGTGTGGGGGGGGGGGGGGCTCCACTTCAAGAGTTACATAGTTAGGTTGAAAGAAGACACAAGTCCAACCAGTTCAATCATAAAAAATTAAATAATATTGTACAATCCCATATACCCAATCTACACCCACAGTTGATCCAGAGGAAGGCAAAAAACCCCAGCAGATCATGAGATCCAATTTGCTACAGCAGGGGAAAAAATCCTTCCTGATCCCCGAGGCAATCAGATTTACCCTGGATCAACTTTACCTATAAATGCTATTTATTTTGTACCCAGAGTTGGGCTTTGTTTCCCAGATGAATGTCTCCTGTCCGTTCAGAGTATATGTTCCTGCACACCTGATTGTGTTCGTTAAATGGAATGTACCTAAACAGAGGTGATTGCTCGGTATACGTAGATGTCATTGGCAGGCTGAGGCCTTACCTGTGTGTTGGCTCTGCAAGTATTTGAGCTTGCTGCTTGTTGCCATGGGGGTTCTGTGGATACATGGAATGTTTTCTGGCACTGTGGTGTTATGAGAATGTTCTAAAGACAGTCACACATTGTAATGAAGATCATAGAACATTTCTCATTGGTCACAGTGGATTTCTTTACCAAGTTGATTGTTTCTGCTTTTTAATATTGAGAGTCTGAAACAGGTGAAGCTTTAGGGCTCATGCACATGGAGAACACAGGAATACTGATAGACAGCATACAATATGCTTTGATAATCTGCACCCATGGGCACCAGCTGATGTGTCATTTTTGTTCATAAGTCTGTATGAGAGAATAGGCTGTATGTGGGTATATGACTGTATACATCAATATTTGTATTTACAGGTACACAGGATTTTTAATTGGTCGCTGAAAGATCCGATTATAAATGATCAATGGCATATGAATGTAAAGTTGTGTATTTGAGGCCTCATGCCCACAGGACGTTTTGCCAACTGTTCTGCACTCCTTTCTGTTTGGCAGCAAAGTTTTGTCCAAAACAAAACTTGACAATTGTAAATGTGTGTATTACCTATAGGTGCATCAAGTGCTTGGACTTTAATTCATCTCATTGGCCGGAATAATTTATTCTGGCCGTTAAAATTAACTGACAATTAACCTCTTGACCACTGGACACTTAAACCCCCTTCCTAACCAGACCAATTTTCAGCTTTCGGTGCTTTCACAATTTGAATGACAATAACTCGGTCATACAACATTGTGCCCATCTGAAATTTTTGTCCTCCCCCCCCCCCCCCCCCCCCCCACAAATAGAGCTTTCTTTTGGTGGTATTTGATCACCTCTGGGTTTTTATTTTTTTTGCGCTATAAAAGAAAAAACACTGAAAATTCTGTAAAAAAAAAAAAAAAAATCTCGTTTCTGTCATATTAGCAGGTATTGGGGGGTATTGCAGAATATTGGGGGGTATTGCAGAGTATTGCGCAGGAAGGGAAGGCTGGATCTGTGACTGCATTTGTCACAGATCCAGCCCACAGCAGCTGCTGCTGCTTCCGCTCCCTCCCCTCTCACACTGTACCGATCGGTACAGAGAGGAGAGGGAGGAACCGGCGTCATGACATGACGCCGGTTTGTTTACAAGTGATCGCTCCGTAATTTGACGGAGCAATCACGTGGTAAACGGCCGCTATCAGCGGCAACCGGGACGTCCTCCCAGAATAACTCCACCGCGCTGTAGACGTCTTTTGTCTATGGCGCGGTGGGGAAGTGGTTAAAGAATATGTAACCCGGGGCGGATCAATACGGATCTGCTCCGTGTGAAAGGGCCCTTAGCCTGTTTTTTGCCAAGGCAGGCATGCTGATTGCACACCTGTGGGCTGGGTTTATATTATTTCCAGGATTAGGGCTCAGAGCTCCTACTTGGAGACGGCTCCACCCAGGTAGACAGGAAGTCTGGCCGAGGAGTCAGGAGGACTCCACCCTACAGAAATGACGTCTTTGTATGAGTGTCAGGAGGACACCTATGTTCTCTAGGAGAGAGAGGTTGCAGCTGGCAGCATGAGCAACTCAAAGGCCTCGGCGTGAGCCCTGAAGCAGCGGGTGCTGCAAGTGAGTAAGCCATAAGGCTCAATTCATGAACAATACAGTAATGGTGTAACCCCCTGCAAGGGAAATGCTGTTTTTTTTTTTTGAATTTTGTTTCATTTTAATAAAAGTGGGCTACCATGCCTTTTTAAAATGCAGTATAGACTGACGCGTGTTCCTAAAATTGCACGCACATCTTAAGTATAATCGCCCCCCGATATCTTACAAAGGTGATTGTTTACAATCACTTTAACCACTTGCCGCCTGCCCCCTGTCAAATGACAGAGGAACGGTGCGGCTCTCGTTCTGGGTGCACCTCAAATGATGGTGCACCTGAATGGCTCCCAGGGGGGGCGGCGCACAGTGCCACAAACGTGGCTGTGCCATGTTGCTAGCATATGGCGCGACCCCATCTCTGTAACGAGTTGCTGACGTGGCTCTTTAACCATGTGATTGACTGTGTCAAATCACAGCCAGTCACATGTAACCACACAAGTGCCAGTAATCGTCTTTCATCGCTTCACACTGACAGTGTGTGGCGAGGATAGCCGATCAGTGGTATCTCCTCGCAGGGGACAGAAAGACAGGTAAAAGGGGCACTGATCATCCATGCTCTGATTTACAAGCACAATCGGTGCTAGCAATTGGTGCCCATTAGTGAAGCCTGCCAGTGCTGCCCACCAGTGCCGCCTCATCAGTGCACATCAGTGAAGGAGAAAATTTTTATTTTGCAAAATTTACTGATGGAAACAAACATTTTTTTTTGTAACGAATAAAAAACCCAGCAGTGATAAAATATCACCAAAAGAAAGCACTATTTGTGTGAAGAAAATGGTTACATTGTTGCGTGACCACGCAATTGTCATTTTAAAGTGTGACCGCCCTGAAAGACTAAAAATGGCCCGAGCAGGAAGGGGGTGAAAGTGCCCTGTATTGAGGTGGTAAAAGTGGAGTTCCACCCATCCACTTTTTGGATTACGAAGTGGTCTGATGTGCCCACACCAGTGATGCATGTGTAATAGGAGGCATTGGCATTACTGGAAGTTGCCACGGGTTTAAATTGTATTTGTGTATTGCTTTTTATTGCTGTTCTCCTAATTTTTCAATCACACAGTTATAAACGCCATGTAATATGCTCTTTTTTTGGTTCTTCTTTCTTCTGCTATTTTGATAGGGATGAAAGAAATGACACATGTTAACATTCTAGTACACATTGTTTCTTTTTCCATCATGTATCCTTGAGGGAATGTACGATTTAAAAAAACATTCTAAGCTTTCCTAAGATGAGTGATAACCTGTCTTGTGGCAGTAGAAGATATGTTGAGTGTATGGGTAAATGTTGTCCAGGAAGTACCAGCACCCCTTAATCCGCACTGTTCACTAGTAACCTTGTACTTTATTATGACATCGGATCACTAGGTTGACTGGAAGTGTACTATTCATTATTGTGAGTACAAAGGAGCCACAGCAGGAGGGATGTGTATGTACTTGTTGCTGTGCACTTTGTTAGGGAGCTTGTCATACAGTGAGTCGAATGATCCCTCATATCCTGTCGCTGCTATGCATTGCGTAGTATGCTGGTGATTTAACGATTACGTATTAAACTAGCTATCCAGGTATTATTTAATGCCTGCATAAGGTAAATTATTTGTCTGCCATTATTTTCCATTCATTTCTTTCATGGTGTTTTGAATCTGCAGTATGTCTTTAGAAGGTTCCTTACACAGTAGTTTGAGCTGGACAGAAGTAAAGTTCCCAAAAAGCCAGCCTTAACCTAGGTTAGGTGTTCAGTCAATTTCCCCCATCCACACTATTGCCTAGTACACACAGGCTAAATGTCAGGGGACTTTAACCAGTTCCGTAAAAATGAGTATGTAAAATGTGATGTGGTGCCATTGGCCGTTGCTGCTCTGTCAGCTAGCCAATCAGGAGAGAGAGGGATGGGCTTGGGGCTCTGTGTCTGGGCACAGGGAAGCTGTGACTTGGCTCACATGCCCCCATAGCAAGCTGCTTACTGTGGGGGCACTGAACAGGAGGGGGGCAGGAGCACTGATGAGGAGGATCCGTACTGCTCTGTGCAAATCCACTGCAACAGAGCAGGTAAATAGAACATGTTTGTGACTTTTATAGGAAAATAAACAAGATCTTGCAATCACTTTAAAGCGGGGGTTCACCCTATAAACCTAAAAAAAAAAAAAAAAATTTTTGTTCTACCATAAAATCAGGCATTGTAGCGCGAGCTACAGTATGCCTGTCCCGATTTTTTTATCCCCGTACTCACCGTGTACTCGTACATCGAAGATACCGACTCCCCTCGGTGAATGGGCGTGCCTATGGAGACGGAGGATGATTGACGGCCGGCTCTGGCGCGTCACGCTTCTCCGGAAATAGCCGAAATAGGCTTGGCTCTTCACGGCGCCTGTGCGCAGGCGCCGTGAAGAGCCGAGACCTACTCCGGCTGTCTTCGGGGAGAGTGACGTGCCAGAGCCGGCCGTCAATCATCCTCCCTCTCCATAGGCACGCCCATTCCCCGCGGGAGCCGAAATCTTCTATGTACGATTACAAGGTGAGTCCGGGGTTAAAAAAATCGGGACAGGCATACTGTAGCTCGCGCTACAATGCCTGTCTCGATGGTAAAATCATGTCAGTGAGGGTGAACTACCGCTTTAATGTCAACTGTATTCTCATGCCAGAAAAAAAAGTATAACTTTTTAACTGTTTTAGAAAATTGTTAAAATTATGGGTTTAGTTCTACTTTAACATGCTATAATGTAGGTATTTAAAATTATTCACAATATCTGCCAGCTTGAGAGAGTGCAGATCAGGGGAAAATAAACAGTACATACCAGTTATTGCAGCCTGGCATTCCCTGACAAACTAAACACTTTTTGTTGCTAGGGACCATTTAATCCATAGTCTATATTGTGTAATCTCCCCAAATGGCTCCTGTACAAACGCCCGTAAGGGAGTAGGTTAAGACATGCATGTGAAGAATCTTGTATTTCCTTATTGCTCTCTGCTAGATTGATTATATAGAATTTAGTTTGCTCTGATAGAGATTGGTAGTATAAAGGAATGTAGGTGTCTGCTTACCATTTCATACATTTTTTTTATTTTTTCCCAACAAGGTAGAAAACTAACGTTGCAATATACCTACATTTAATCACCCTGCTGTGTGTGCGTGTTTGTTTTATTTTTTATTTTTTTATTTACCCACTTCACTCCTTTTTTAAAGTCCAACATTTTTGTCACTTAAAGTGGAGTTCCACCCATAAATATAACATTACATCAGTAGTTTTAAAAAACTGTCATTAGTCCTTTTAGAAAAAAACATTTTTTTTTTAGATTCCTTCAAAGTGTTGTTGCTAGGCAGAATAGTTAATCTTCCCACTTCCTGCACCTAGGTGCTTAAGCTTCCTAACCTACACCGCACAGACTCCTGGGAATGTAGTGGGTGTAACTTTCCAGGACTCTGTGCACTCCCCAGTCTTGAAGAATCATGTGACTTGGACAGTACAGGTGCTGAAACCTGATCTGAAACCTATTACACTGCTTGTGCAGCACTGAGCATGTGCGAGATCTGCAAGGCTGAAATCCAGGAAGTCATACAGTCTGGCTTCATGATGCCCACACTTAAGATGGCCCCAGTCAATTTCTATTTTATAAAGTGTCTAAATGCTGTAACAACCTAACAAAACGGACCTTAGTTTACAGACTAACTTTACTAGAAAACATTAAGCTTGTGTATTACAGGGGTATTTATATTTAAAAAGTGAAATTGTGGCCGGAACTCCGCTTTAATTTTGTATATGCCTGGAAAGAGCAAGTATTTGTCAGTTATTTATTGACCCCTTGGTGGAGAGTTCGCCTCACTTTCCTGCCCCTGTGACAACTGGACTAGAAATAAGGAGAGCAGTTGTCAGAGACAGGACAAAATACAGTAATAATAAGTTGAGAGCCACTTAACATTTTACAGATAAGTGTTTTGTTCCAGTACAGTATATATCCCCAATGATGAGACCAAAGGGGGAATTAAGTGGAAATCTCCACAAAATGTAAAACGGCACAATTGGCCAATGGTTGGGCATTAAAGCATAACTGCCCTTCTGTTGCAGTTAAAAATCATTATATCGGAGTTCACCAGATCACTTGTTTGTCAAAAATATTCCTGTGTGGTCCTCCTCAAGCTCAATATTTCTATAAGTGGAATTCCACTCAAAAGTGGAACTTCCGCTTAATCCGTCCACCCCCCCCCCCCCCTCCAGTGCCACATTTGGCACCTTTCGGGGGGAGGCAGGAAAAAGGTACCGGTTTTTGACAGGTGCCATTCCCCACTTTCAGGAGACAGGGCCGCAGTCGGGTCTCTCGGATGTTTGGCCCCCTCCTCCACCGCCAGACCAATTGGAAAGCACAGCACGCTTTGCACAGTAGCCGAAAGGCTTCACTGCTGGGTTTCCTTACCAGTAATGGTGGCGGCTGCACCCTACAGCTGATCCAAAGATCGGCTGGGATGCTGACATTGCAGGCTTCCTGGACAGGTAAGTGTTCATGTATTATAAGTCAGCAGCTGCAGTATTTGTAGCTGCTGACTTTTTCGTGGGGGGGGGGGGGGGAGCTGGACCTCCTCTTTAAGGACTTCTGAGTACAAGCCTTATTGGGGACATATGAACAATGGACTTTGAGTGGAATGGGTATACACTGATTGGTATCTGTGCTTTTGGTGACCCTAGAAACATTTGTCGTCTAACTACTGCTATACAACACTTAGGGGGTTATTTTCGAAAGGCAATTCATTTTGCACTTGAAATTGCGCTGAAAGTCACTAGATTTGAGGGGGACATGCAAGGAAAACAAACAAACCACATTTTAGCTTGCACATGATTGGATGATAAAATCAGCAGAGCCTCCCCTCATTTCAGATCTACCCCTCAGATTTACAGCAACTGCAATTTCAAGTGTGGTTTGCGCTTGTGGTGCAAAGTGGATTTGCCTTTTTTTTTTAAAATAACCCCCATTGTCACCATATGCTATTACTATATTCTAACACCATCTTAGTACATAGGTTTGTTTAAAGAAAATCTGAACTGTGAAAGCAATGCTCAAAAAAGGCAAGGCAGAGGGCAAAGAACTGCTCACCAGTATTGACTGTAGGCTTCTTGCAGCTGATCATTTCTGTTTAACTGACTTATTACACCTTTTTCTGCACTCTTTTTGAAGTCCTCTATCTTGGTAAAGGAGCAGGCCTTTGCTTCTTCATGTCGTTCTCTAGTTGGCTGATGATCTATAAAACTATTTGGGAATATTTATGAAACGGCATGCGATGGGCAGAAAGCACGGATCCACAGAATTTTATGAAGCAGGAAGATGCTAGACTGCAGGTTTTAAGATAGAGCTTCTTCACCAGCAATGAGTATGGTGAAGACCTCACTAATTATCACTCCAAATCTCTGAGGCCAGTAGTGAGAGACAACAGTGCCTTAGATAATCTCATATTACAGATATACAGACTTTTAGAAGTTCTCATCAAAGTCCTTCCACCCACGTTGACATTGGGCCAATTTGGCATGTAAAATCACATGCCAAATTGGCGGCTAATGCCGATAATGGCACCATCCGAATCGGTGTGGCGCTGACCTTGTGGCGCTGCACCGATTCCTAAAAGTAGTTCCTTCGGAATTGAAAATATAAGCACGAGGGGAGTGGCTTGCGCATGGACGAGTGAGGGAGTAAGCTGGTGAACTCCCGTCCTCCACAGCTCCAGGAGTAAGACCGATGCGGGATTAAATCAGCGGCGGCATCAAGGGGGTCTGCATAACCGCCTCCCAGTGCTGCATGTACTGACCTTTCGGCAGAGTGAGACGGAGGAGCGCCTGCGGGATCTGGAGGTTCGGAGCTTGCAGGTAGTCTGCTGCAGCTGACCAGCGGTGCCCGCGGCGTCTTTGTGGAGATTCCGAGGGAGAGGAGAGCGGGCTGTTGGGCTGTTGCTTCCGGGTTGGTGGAGTGTGGAGTGGCGGCGTGCAGAGCGGGACTCTGAGTCTCGCAGGTGGACTGTCAGTATACACCCCCCGGATAGCTACCAATAGCCACCGCTGCTAGCATTAGCAGTACTGCCTGCCCTGTTGCTTGAGACGCCCACGTGAGGAGACGAGAGGTCAGGAGAGCAGGCTTAGTGGCTCTCAGGTCGGAGGAATGAGATTGGGACACAGTCACGTTTAATGAGAGACTATCTGCCCGCTTATAGCAGGTGCCCATCTACCCAATAACTTTAAATATAAACATTCATAAATATTTAATAGTCACCAGCATCAGATATCTGCGGATACTTGTCAATACCTACTGTGGTGGCGGTAAGGGAGAGTTGGGCACCTGGACTACTGGAGCAACCGATGCAGGAGTAGAGTGTCACAGTAAGGGGAATACAAGGGATGCACCCCTGCAAACAGCGTGAGAGCCGGACATCACGGAACGCGGCAATATCAGCACAGTCACAGACACAGACATCAACCCACCCATCCAGACCCGTAGAGCAGCAAGAGATCCAACGGTATTTCTCTCCTATACAAGGGGGGGGCCGCCTCTCTGCAGGTAAGGGGCAGACAGCTGGAGGCCTGAAGAGGACTGCTCCCCAATACCAAATGTCTGTTAGATCAGACGTGGAGGCTCTACAGGCTCCACCGCTGGGTCCGCACCCCTCTGCGGTCATGGCGGAGGGAACCGTATCCCCCCCCATACGGGAGGCTGGAGGGCTGAAAAGTGAGATAGATGTATTGAAAACTCTAATTCAAGCTCTCCCCACTAAGGCCGATATTACTGAACTGATTACTAAGGTGGAAGATGCACATGCCAGGGACTTTGAACAGGTCAGAGTTGAAATACAGGAGCTGGAGGCCCGTACTTCAGTGGGGGAGAGTGGGTTGAAGGCTCTGGAAACACGTGTGGGAATGTTAGAGAGCGAGAGGAATATGCAGAGGGATGTGTCGATCTCCCTGCAATTGCAACTGGAAGAACTCCAGGACAGGAGCCGCCGTAATAATGTTCGAGTCCGAATCAAAGGACAATAGCCGTCCCCGGGACGTGATATGCCGCCTACACTATTTTTCCCACAGGGAGGCGATTTTACGGAAGGCTTGGGAGGTCGGATCGATTGACTTTCAAGGGGCCTCTGTGAAGATTTTACCTGATTTATCCAATGCTACCCTTCACAGAAGGGCGCTGCTTCGCCCGGTCTTGGACCGAGTGAAAGCCTGGGGAGGGTCGTATAGATGGAGGTTCCCTATATCGGTGCTTATTAAAAAAGGACAATCATCTTTTTGGCTGCGCTCAAGAGGCGACCTCCCATGTCTTTTTTCATTTTTGGAAATGGAACCATTTGCAGTCCCCGATTGGCTACAGTTGAACCCCAGAATAGTGGACCTTAAGGGATCCTGAGTTCCGAGGGGGAGGGGGGGTGGGGTGTAATTGGGTCACCTTTTGATCCCGCTGGAACCCCCTCCCCTCTCTCTCTCGAGTTTCTCTTGGTTCTTTTTGCGCTTTTCCTTGGGACTTCTCCCCTTGGGGGGGGGGGGGGGGGGGAGGGAAGTGGAGAGATCACAGGCAAACATGGTTCTATTTGGGATTAAAGAAACGGCAGAATCTGGTATAATCTGGTAAAGTTTAATACGGAACTGTCATTTAGATAATTGATATATAGATATGTCAAAACCTTTTTTTTTTTTTTTTTGTTTTTTTTTTTTTTTTTTTTTAGAGGCACCGGGGATGAAGTAAATAGGGTTCGGGACGTAGCTGAAGCCATGTCACTTAATGGGGGAGGGGGGGGGGAGGGAATTGGAACGGTAAAGGGATAAGAGGGATACCACTCAATATAACACATATAAGGGGATGAAGGGGAGGGGGGGTTAGGGACGGGGCTTATATGCTCTGCCTCCTCCTTTTTTTTTTTTTTTTTTTTTTTTGCGACATGTTGATAAAGTGACATGGGGGTGAAGGATGGGTTGGGGGGGGGGGAGTGCATAATATAATGTACAGTAGGGGAGGGGGAGGGCACTAAGGACATAGGTCTCAAAGATATCTGGATCTGCCTGTTGGTATGCTTGAAGATTGTTCGGGGTTATAGGGGGGTTGGGAGGGAGGGAGGATAGGAGGGGAGGTTTAAGGAAGGGTATGAGGGTAATGTCATATTATGTTACAAAATGGTATATTTCATGGCTCCATTTTAAGACGTATATGCCTTGACGGTAGGGGAAAGTATTCCCCTTGCATCTTTTTATTTTACACTGGCTAGAGGTGTCTTATTTTCCTCCTGCTCTCTGTGGTACCCCAAATCACACTAAGGAATTAGTGGCTGGGGAAGGATTCAGGGAAGGGTTAAGGGGGGGGGTTCCCCCCCTTTTTTTTTTTTTTTAAGAGGCACCGGGGATGAAGTAAATAGGGTTGGGGACGTAGTTGAAGTCACGTCACTTAATAGGGGAGAGGGGGGGGAGGGAATTGGAACTGTAAAGGGATAAGAGGGTTATCACTCAAAATAGCACATATAAGGAGATGAATGGGAGGGGGGACGGGGCCTATATGCTCTAGGGGAGGGGGGGGAGGGAATTGGAACGGTAAAGGGATAAGAGGGCTACCACTCAATATAGCACATATAAGGGGATGAATGGGAGGGGGGCGGGGCTTATATGCTCTGCCTCCTTTTTTCTTTATCGTACATCACGGGACACAGAGCAGCATAGCCATTACATATGGGTTATATAGTGTACCTTCAGGTGATGGACACTGGCACTCTCCGACAGGAAGTTCCCTCCCTATATAACCCCCACCCATAGTGGGAGTACCTCAGTTTTTTCGCCAGTGTCTTAGGTGTTGGTGCACGTTGAAGGTTGTGCCTGCAGTTTGTCCTTGGGACCAGGGCCAGCCGACCGGATCCGTCCAAGGTGCTTCATAGCCAAAGTGGACGGTACCCGGGCCCCAATTCGTGGATGGGGTTTTGCCTATAATGCCTCTCCTTGGAGGGCTGGACTCTGGGTTCCAGGACTGGGTTTTTTAACCTATGGATACCTGCTGCCAGTAGTGCTGTATAGGTCCAGGTGTGTGGTGTTCCTGACTTGGACCCCGGTCCCTGAAGGTCTATGACCATACCCACGGTGAAGGGGGAAGATTGGGCCTCTTGCATGAGCAATACCCTGCGGCGTGGAAAGGTAAGCGGGGGGCCTACGGAACTTGGTTTGTCAGTGGGCTCCCCACAGGGGACTCTGGGGAAAAGCCTTTTTTTATGCCTCTGTGCATGGGCTAAAGAGAAACCACAAAGTCTGCATGACTGGATGGCTCAAACACCCAGGTATACTGTTCCTCTGGCTGGGCTAATAGACTGCTGCTGCTGCTACAAGGTGTTTTTGCTCCATGAAATGTAAAGGGGAGCATGTCAGGTTTAAATTACTTACTTCCTGATGTCTGTGTGTCTCCAGCAGCTCCCGGGCTCCTCTCCCCACATGGATCCTGCTTCCTGTAGAGCGGCGTCGGGAGCGCGCGCACTGTTATAGCCGCCGACGCTGCGTGGAGGGGCGGGGGACGCCCAGGGAGTTCCCTCCCCTCTGTACATCAGAGGGAAAACTCTATTTAGCCTGTCAGTTTGCTGAAGGCTGTGAAGGGACACGGAGCAGCGATGCTGAGCTGAGCAGGATAGGTTTGCCTATGTTATGCTGACACAGTGACACCTAGTGGCCGTTTTTTTGTACACACCTTGCTAAAGAGCTGTTTAAGCTCATATTTTCTCTGAAAAGCCGGTGTACTAAGTAGCAGTCAGAGTACTTAGCATTTGGTACTCTCTTAGCCCAGCATTAAGGGAAGCAATATTAGGATATGATTAAGCCCTTGGGGCTCAATATTGCTATCTCTTGTTAGGTTTTGGGAAGTTTAGTTTTCTGTCTAACATTACCCTAGCCTAATTTTTTTCCTCATTTATTTAAATGTGTGTTTTTCTCCAGCTATTACAGTTAGTTGTATATTAGCGGAGTATCTCAGATTTGTTTATTATGGCTCCTAAGGGTGCAGGGAACGCTAAAAATGCTAAAGGTGTTAAAAAGCCGAAGGGTTCCCCATCGGGCTCGGAGGATATTTCCCAGAATCCACCTGCCCCTACCTCCCCGGAGGATCCGGAGGTTGCTGCCCTGGGTGAGCCATCGGGGTTGCTAGGTGCTATGGCGGGCCCTATTCAACCAACTCCTTCCTATGTAACGGAAGAGATGTTAGCCTCCACCTTGGGTGGATTTGAAAAAAGGATGGCCGCTCTTATTACGGCCTCTTTATCCGGGAAGAAGCGGGCTAGGTCCCCGTCTCCCAGGTTTGAATCTCCTGAGGAAGATGTCCTTTCCACTGAGGAATTGGAAGATACAGTAGACCAGGCTGAGGATCACCTGGACCATTTAGGTTCTGAAGATTCTACTATAGAAGAACCTTTTTCAGCTTCTCACGCAGAAAAATTGTGGGTCCAGTCCTTAACGGATATGGTGCGGTCAGCTTTTAAAATGCCTTTGCCTCAGCCTCTGGCCTCCGCTGTGTCCTCATTGGGCTCCCTAAAAGCGCCCCAAGCCAACCTGGTGTTCCCGGTCCATCCTTTTATTAAAGGACCTGATATTTCAGGACTGGGTTAAGCCAGACAGGATTTTTTTGCCTCCTAAAAGGTTCGCAGTTATGTACCCTTTAGAGGAGGAGTTTTCAAGGAAATGGGCTGTCCCCACTGTTGACGCAGCCATATCATGTGTCAATAAAGCGTTAACGTGTCCGGTGGACAATATTCACATGTTCAAAGATCCTGTGGATAAAAGGCTTGAGACCTTACTGAAGGCATCCTTTGCCACAGCGGGGGCAGTGGTCCAGCCAGCTGTAGCTGCCATTGGCGTCTGCCAGGCTTTAAAAGACCAGGCCAAGCAGGCCCTAAAGGACCTTCCGGCTCAACAGGCTCAGGACTTAGCCGATCTACCTAGAGCTTTATGTTTCGCGGTAGACGCTATCAAGGATTCAATCCAACAGGCGTCCCGCCTATCCCTGTATTTGGTTCACATGAGAAGATTACTTTGGTTAAAGAACTGGTCTGCAGAAACCCCCTGCAAAAAACTCCTTACAGGATTCTCCTTTCAAGGAGAGAGATTGTTTGGAGAAGATCTTGACAAATATATTCAAAAGATCTCTAGTGGTAAGAGCACCCTTTTGCCGGTTAAGAAAAGGTTCCGAGGTCCCTCTTTTAAGCGCCCAACCTCTCCAGTTCCAGGGCCCTCATTCTCTAGGCAGTATCGACGGCCTCCTGGACGCGCAGCTGCAAACAGGCCCCAGGGGCAAGCTGCAGGGAACAAGAGACCGTGGAACCGTAAGCCGGTTAAGGCTGCCCCTAAGGCAGCCTTGTGAAGGGGCGCCCCCACTCTCTCGAGTGGGGGGAAGACTACGGTTGTTTTTGGAGTTGTGGGGGGCCCAAGTTACCGACCAATGGGTTCTGTCCTCAGTAACTCAGGGGTACAAGCTGGAGTTTCGGGAGTTCCCCCCTCCTCACTTTCAAACGTCAAGACTTCCAGGCGACCCTCAGAGACAGGCATCGCTTCTGTCCGCCCTAGAGCGACTCCTATCTCAAGGAGTGATTATGGAAGTACCAGCAGGGGAGCAAGGACAAGGGTTTTACTCAAACCTCTTCGTTGTCCCGAAGCCAAACGGCGACGTCAGGCCTATTCTGGACCTAAAGTTATTAAACCGCTTTTTAAGAGTCCGGTCTTTTCGAATGGAGTCCATTCGTTCGGTGGTGGCCGCCCTCCAAGGAAAGGAGTTCTTGGCCTCCATCGATATAAAGGACGCATACCTGCACGTTCCGATTTTCCCAGGCCATTACAGGTATCTGCGTTTTGCCCTAAACTATCGGCATTATCAGTTCGTGGCTCTTCCGTTCGGACTAGCCACGGCCCCTCGGGTTTTTACGAAGATCCTGGCCCCCGTATTAGCCATCCTAAGGGAACAGGGCATTCTGATCATGGCCTACCTAGACGATCTTCTGGTAGTCGACCACTCAGCGGCCGGTCTAAATCGGGCAGTGTTGCTAGCAGTAAACTGCCTAGAGTCCCTGGGTTGGGTTCTAAACCGGGACAAATCGGCTTTACAGCCCACAAGAAGGTTGGAGTATCTAGGTCTGATTTTAGATACAAGACAACAACGGATCTTCCTGCCCCAGTCCAGAGTGGACTCGATAAGGGAGTTAATCCACATAGTCCTAAGCAGCACAAGGCCATCTATACGCCTCTGCATGCGCCTGTTGGGAAAGCTAGTGGCCACCTTCGAGGCAGTGCCCTATGCCCAGATCCATTCTCGGAGGCTACAGAGAGCAATTCTCACGGCCTGGGACAAAAGACTCCAGGCCTTGGATCTTCCCATTTCCCTTCCCTATGCGGTAAGGCAGAGCCTGTGTTGGTGGCTAGTCACAAAAAATCTTCTGAAAGGAAGATCGTTCAATCCCCCCTCATGGAGGATAGTAACCACGGACGCCAGCCTATCAGGTTGGGGTGCAGTCCTAGACGATTTAACCCTACAGGGGAAATGGTCAAGGGCAGAATCAGCCCTACCCATAAATGTCTTAGAGATCCGAGCAGCTCGGTTGGCTCTTTTGGGCTGGACGGAGGTTCTGCAGGGCTCCCCAGTAAGGGTACAATCCGACAATGCCACTGCCGTAGCTTATATAAACCACCAGGGTGGCACCAGGAGTCAGGCAGCCCAAAGGGAGGTAGATCGGATCTTTTCATGGGCTGAAGCCCATGTCCCCTGCATCTCAGCTATCTTTATCCCCGGGGTGGACAATTGGCAAGCGGACTTCCTCAGCCGCCAACAGATGTCCCCAGGGGAGTGGTCCCTCCATCCCGAAGTGTTCCAGGTCATTTGCCGGAAGTGGGGTACTCCGGAGGTGGACATTATGGCGTCCAGATTCAATGCCAAAGTAGCAAACTTTGTCTCTCGAACGAGGGATCCATTGGCCTGCGGGACAGATGCCTTGGTGTGTCCTTGGCATCAGTTTGCGCTAATCTATGCCTTCCCTCCAATACGGATGCTACCCCGTCTTCTTCACAGAATTCAAAGGGAACGCAAGCCAGCGATTCTAGTGGCCCCAGCGTGGCCCCGAAGACCTTGGTACTCCTTGATAAAAAGGATGACCGTAGAGGAGCCTTGGGTCCTCCCTCTACGTCCGGACCTCCTCTCACAAGGGCCATTCTACCACCCTGCCTTACAGGCCCTAAATTTAACGGCCTGGCGGCTGAGTCCCTGATTCTCAGAAACAGAGGCCTTTCAGGGCAGGTCGTTTCTACCCTTATAAACGCAAGAAAACCAGTTTCCAGGTTAATATACTATAGGGTGTGGAAGGCCTATATTACCTGGTGTGAAACCAGGAAATGGGATCCCCGCAAATATACTATTGGGAGAATCCTGGAGTTTTTACAGTTGGGAGTGGAAAAAGGTTTGGCGGTCGGCACAATCGAGGGGCAGGTGTCTGCCTTGTCGGTCTTCTTCCAGAGATCGTTGGCTGCCCATTCCTTAATGAAATCCTTTTTACAAGGTGTTATTCGGGTGAATCCCCCGATTAAAGCTCCCCTGTATCCTTGGGATCTAAATTTGGTTCTATCGGCCTTGCAAAGCCAGCCCTTTGAGCCCTTGTCCGTGATCCCTTTGGTCCTTTTGACTAGGAAACTAGTGTTTCTGGTGGCCATGGCATCCGCCAGAAGGGTGTCGGAGTTGGCAGCCTTGTCATGTAAGGCACCTTATTTATTATTGCATAAGGACAGGGTCGTTTTGCGGCCGCTTCCGTCCTTCCTGCCTAAGGTGGTATCAAATTTTCACCTTAATCAAGATGTGATTCTTCCATCATTTTTTCCAAAGCCTTCTTCTAAGGAAGAGAGGTTACTACATTCCTTGGATGTAGTTAGAGCTGTAAAGATTTACTTGGAAGCTACAGCCCAGATTCGTAAGACGGACGTCTTATTCATTCTGCCGGAAGGGCCCAAGAAGGGCCAGGCAGCGTCTAAGGCCACTATTGCTAAGTTGATTAGGCAGACGATTATTCAGGCCTATGGCCTGAAGGGGAAGAGTCCACCCTTATCGGTTAAGGCTCATTCCACTAGAGCTATAAGTGCCTCTTGGGCAGCGTATCACCAGGTCCCTATGGCTCAGGTCTGCAGGGCAGCAACCTGGTCATCTGTCCACACATTTGCAAAATTTTATCAAATGGACGTTAGGAGGAACGCTGATTCAGCCTTTGGGCAGGCGGTACTGCGGGCCGCAGTTTAATCTCCTCTTGTCCGGTGGCACCTCTTGTTTGTTTTTTTCTGGTTGTCTCCCTCCCCTCATGGAGCATTGCTTGGGGACATCCCATATGTAATGGCTATGCTGCTCTGTGTCCCGTGATGTACGATAAAGAAAAAGGGATTTTTATTAACAGCTTACCTGTAAAATCCTTTTCTTGTAGTACATCACGGGACACAGAGCTCCCACCCCTCTTATGGGGAATTTTGGGATGCATATTGCTTGCTACAAAACTGAGGTACTCCCACTATGGGTGGGGGTTATATAGGGAGGGAACTTCCTGTCGGAGAGTGCCAGTGTCCATCACCTGAAGGTACACTATATAACCCATATGTAATGGCTATGCTGCTCTGTGTCCCGTGATGTACTACAAGAAAAGGATTTTACAGGTAAGCTGTTAATAAAAATCCCTTTTTTTTTTTTACACTAATTTATTCCAGTTTAATTTTGTAACCTGGTCATAAAGAACAGCACATGAAGGTCACGGGGAGATCAGGGAGGGGGGGGGGGTGGATAGGGTGGGAGGTTGCTAGGGAAAGATGGGGGGAGAGAAGGAGGGAGATGGGACAGATGCGGTGCGGTTAGTGTGTACCTTCCCAGGACTCCCCGGGACTCTCCCTCCTCACCAACTGACTGGCAAATAATACAGATATACCAAGAGGGAGCACAGGGAAGCTTGGTTGGAAATGACTGGTTTGAAAATACTAATGAGATAGATAAGTATTGATCTTTATTCATTAAGTATTGTTTTAACACCGAAGGAAGAATCTAAAAAGAATAGGCAGAATTCTTCCAAGGGGATTCTAGTTCAGAGGTTAAGACACAAGGCCAAACACAAGGCGTAAAAGTCGAATTTAGGGGAACTTAGGGGAAGGGGGGATTTGGGGTAATTGGGGAGGGGACGGGCACTATAAGGGGTCACCAAAATTTTTTTTTTTTTTTTTTTTTTTTTTTTGTCAGATTTTATAAAGTAAAGTTGGTGGATGCCAGAGGTGGTTGTTATGCCGCTGTATTTTTCTTTCTTTTTTTTTCTTCCCTCTCCCTCCTGCTCCTCTCTCCTCAGGGAGGAAGGCTATAATTTCTGGGGGGATTAATCTCCCAATATCAGAAGAAGTGGATGGAAGGAGCTGGGTAGGGGGGCGAGGAGGATCCCTCACTGGGGTCCGCGCAAGTAATCTTCCCCTGTTAGGCCAACACTCATAGGGTCTAGGGGTTGAGAGTGTCTAAAGCTTTGGCTTTGTGGTACACCTGAGGGGGGGAGGGAGGTATAAGATCTCCCGCCCGCCGCTCGGTGATATCAGTTTAGAAGAGGGGTTTTTTTTTTTTCTTCTTCTCTTTTTCTTCTTATTTCTATTTTTTTATTTTGGGAGGTTGGGAGGGGGTGGTATTTAAATTTTTTTTTTTTTTCTCTCTTTTTTTTTCTTTCTTTTTTCTTCTCTTTCTGTGTCTCCCCCGCGGCCCCCACGGTTGTGCTTTGATCTGACCTGGTGGGTCCTGAGGGATCCTTTGGGGGCTCGTTTCTGGTTTCAGAGATGGACCCACTGGTAGTGATTTCAATTAATGCTAAGGGCCTAAACATACCCGAAAAAAGGAGGATCTTGGTTCAGGACCTGAAGAAAAGGGGTTGTAATATCGCTTTGGTACAAGAGACCCATTTTAGGACAGGGGGGCCATCCTTCCTTGCAAGTAGACCCTTCCCGGTGGCATACCACGCGACGAACCCAGAGGCTAGAAAGGGGGGAGTGTCTATTCTAATCTCAAACAATACCCCATGGACACTGACAGAGTCTTTGGTTGACCCGGGAGGTCAATACCTGGCCCTGAAAGGGACCATAGGTGGTACGATAATAACCCTTGCCACTTTTTACTCCCCTAATACATCTCAAGACCGCTTCCTGAGAAGATTTTTAGACAAACTGGCAGACTTTCAGGAAGGACAGTTGATAATGGGAGGAGACCTGAACATGCCATTGTATCCAGAGTTAGATACTTCTTCTGGTGGTTCATCAGTTACGGGGGGAACCCGTAAGAGAGTCCTACAGATGTTGCAACAGGCAAGGCTGATAGATATATGGCGATTGATGCACCCAGGGGAACGAGATTACTCCTTCTATTCTATCCCACATAAAAGGTATTCGCGTATAGACTATTATTTCATTCCACACAACCAACTGCACTCTGTAAAGGAGGTTGTAATTGGAGAAATCACATGGACAGACCATGCCCCAATTATTTTAAAATATGCGTTAGGGGATTCACGTCCAGTGGGTGCCGGGTCATGGAGATTGAATGAAAGTTTGTTGCAGGAGGAGGTTGTACTAGAAGAGGTGCGGAAGGAACTAAAGTGGTACTTTGAGGCAAATGTGACCCCCAACTGCGACTTGGGAGTGGTGTGGGAGGCCCATAAGGCGGTGATAAGGGGGATACTAATGAAGCATGGGGCGAGGATAAAAAGAGAGAGGGAGACAAAGATAACAACTCTTATGACAGAAATTGTAAACCTGGAGACAAAACACAAACAGAACCCTAACCCTGCGTTGGAACGGGATCTACGGGGAGCGCGCAGACAAATCACAGAACTACTTTTAAAACGGGCCAAATGGGCAATACAAAATGGCAGAAGACAGAATTACGAATTTGGTAATAAAAGTGGGAAACAACTGGCCAGGGCTCTAAAGGAACAACAGACTAAAACCTATATCCCGATGATACAGGGCACAGAGGGGGAGAAAATTGTGCTGCCTAGAGAGATAGCAGGGAGATTTGGGGATTTTTATGGCTCCCTATATAATTTGCAAACAAGCTCTCAAGACCAGGTGAAAATGGGTGACTATATAGCAACCTCAGGTACCCCCAGCTTAACATCAGAAATGAGCCAGGAAATGGAAAAACCTATCACAATAGAAGAATTACAGGAGGTAGTGAAAAAGGGGAAGGGAGGGAAAGCACCTGGGCCAGACGGTTATAACATTCATTATTACAGAGTTTTTATGCCCGAACTGGGTTTATTTATGGTGAGACTGTTCAATGGTTTAGGGGACTCTGGTTCCTTCCATAACGAATCGCTAAAAGCAGTGATAGCTGTGATCCCTAAGGAAGGAAAGGATCCTTCCCAATGTGGGAGTTATAGACCAATTTCTTTACTGAATGAAGACATGAAGCTCTTTGCCAAGATTTTGGCAGGGCGGATACAGCAGAAGATATCAGGACTTGTCCATAAAGATCAGGTGGGATTCGTGCAGACGCGGGAAGCCCGAGACAATACGGTCAAGACCCTGAATCTGATCCACCTGGTGGGTACCACCCGAACCCCTTGTGTCTTTTTAGGAACAGATGCAGAGAAAGCATTTGACCGGATTAACTGGCAATTTATGTTTGCGGTACTAAGACACATGGGGTTTGGGAGGAAGATGCAGCGATGGATCGCAAGTAATTATACACAACCAACGGCCCAGGTTAGAGTGAATGGAACACTATCACCTCCCTTTAAACTCTCAAACGGGACAAGGCAGGGTTGCCCCCTATCACCGTTATTGTTCGCCCTGACTGTTGAACCGCTGCTGAGTCGGATTCGACTGAACCCTGATATTAAGGGGGTGTCTTTGAAAGGTACAGAATACAAAATTTCAGCTTATGCTGACGACATGATGTTTAGTGTGACCAGCCCGATGGAATCCCTTCCTAACCTGGAACAAGAGCTAAGTGTGTATGGAGAGCTGTCAAATTTCAAGATTAACTACGATAAATCAGAGGCGATGGGAGTGGCGATCCCGGAGAGAGAATTAAGGATATTGAAATCAAAATTTAGATTTAAATGGTCTGATACCTCTCTTACGTACTTGGGGACCTCTATTCCGGCGGACTTAACACAAGTTTTTAAACTTAATTTTTTGCCCTTGCTGTTCAAGACACGGGCCCTCCTGGATGGATGGCGGAGGGGATTCCATTCATGGCTTGGAAGATCTAGCATCATTAAAATGAGCATACTACCTAAATTTCTGTACCTTTTTCAGACCCTCCCGATTGAAATACCCAGATCTTTTTTTAGGCAAGCACAGTCCCTTATTAGTGGGTTTATATGGGCAAACAAACGTCCAAGAATTAAGGCCCGTATAATCTCACTGGCCAAACGGGATGGAGGAATAGCTGCACCAGACATCTATCGCTATTATCAAGCGGCATTATTGTGCCGACTTATTGATTGGAGTCGGCATGCTGGAGAAAAGTTATGGCCGGGGCTGGAGCAGGATCAATGCGACAGTAACTTGCAGCGGGCGGCATGGTGTTACCGGGGGCTTCCATCAGATACCAAGAGCCATCCGTTGATAGGCCCCACCCTGCGGGTAGCACATAGGCTGTTCGTGAGGGGGGTACTGTCCACGGAGGACTCACCACTTTTTCCAATCTTGGGAAACCCGCAGTTTGAACCAGGGTTAATGAACGGACCCTTTAGTAAACTGATGGAGCAAGGGTGGTTCCAAGCATCGCACTTTTTGAGGGAAGGTGGATGGATTACCAGGCAGGAGTTGAAAGGGGAAGTCTTTCCTTACCAGTTGGATTTCTGGAGATCTCTCCAATTGCGTCATTTTCTGGACTCTCTAAAACCGGCAGCTAGATATGGTCGAAGAATGACACGGTTCGAGAGATACTGTAGTGGGGGAGGGATCTTACGACACTCCCTATCAAGAATTGGTGAATTATTAAATACCCCAACAGAGGATGATCAAATGCCCTTCTTTAATAGGTGGGAACGGGATTTGGGAAAACCCTTCACAGAAGATCAAAAGACTAAGATAGTAAGAAATATCTTTGAAACATCCATGTGTATAAAGACACAAGAGATGAACTATAAAATACTATCTCAGTGGTATCGGCCCCCGGAGATACTGAATAAATGTTTCCCAGAAACAACAGACAGGTGCTGGAGATGTGGTAAGAAAGGAGGAACCCTAATGCATATCTTTTGGGCCTGTCCCAAGATTCTAAGCTATTGGAGAAAGGTCAGGGAAATAACCCAAAGATTTTGTAGGGAACAATTACCAGAGGAGTGGTCTTTTTTTATATTACAAATAGTGGAGATATCAGTGAGGCAATACAGGAAATCAGTCGTGTGCCATCTATTGAACGCGGCCCGGGCTTGCATCCCAGGACTGTGGAAGCGGGCACGGGCTCCATCCGTAAAGATGTGGCTTACTAGAGTGGAAGACCTGAATAGAATGGAGGACCTAGTATGGACTTCAAGGCAGAAGCGGAAGATATATCTAGAAACATGGGAGGAATGGAATATATTTAGATATTCGGAGGAGGGAAAGGCCCTGATGGATGCGGATTGAGAAGGGGTGGCCGCTGTGGGGTCAGGGGGGGAGACAAACTTTCTTCTTTGCTTTTTTTTTTTTTTTTTTTGTGTGTTTTTTTTGGGGGGACAGATTACGGAAGGGGGGTATAAGGGAGGTAAAGTAAAGCGAAACAGAGAGAGACAGTTTAACTGCCCTGATTCTGGCGGGACATGGGGATCCCGCTAGGAAAGGGACAAATAGTATTATTGCAAAGAAGGTGTTATCAGATCAAAGAGCGGCCCTCGAATAACAGATAGAGGGGAAGGGAATTAGGATAAGAATACCTAAAATGTATGGCGATTGTTTTCTTCCTTGTGTATTCATGGGAATGATATGTTGGGGAAATGTTTCTTTGAGTTCTATTTTTCTTGTTTTGATGAATTTTATGTTGATATCCCTGACTTATGTAAATGAGAGGGTTAAACCAGAGGAATGCCTCTCGGGTCTTTGTGAATTTCTGTTTTTTGCTGTTTAAAATCAAATAAAGGATGATTAAAAGAAAAGTAGTTCCTTCGGGAGCAATTTAAATGTACATCTGTGTACAGACCCGCACATATGTCTATCAAATCGCCCCTGAAGTCGGACTTCATTGCTGGTTTTGAAATTGTGGGAGTTCAGCTGAACTCCCACAATTTCTAGCCCGCAGCAGTGTGTACCTGGGCTCCAACACTCTCTTGTCTGGGATTGTATTGAATCTGTACTGTCTGAAAAATAGTAATACTGAGGTGTGCATAGGGAATAAACAGGAGTATCTAGGGACCATTGCATACGGGGAAGTGAACTTCTATTTATTTTTATAAAGTGTTGCCTATACATAATTAACATTTCTGTATATTCCATGTAAGATCGCAAAGCTTCATCATATTTTTTTTTTGGCACAGAGTAACCTCGAGCACCCTCTTCTGGGGTTTCCTGTTGGCGATCTTGGCTCCTTCTCTTTTGCGTGCCAACAAAGCAAACCGCTTGCACTGGTGGCACTTTTGTGGGCTGGATCCCGAGCCAGGTTATGTACATCTGTAGACCTGCCCCCTACTCCCTTTTCACAGGATTTGACTGAGGGCAGCAGGAGCCAATTGCTCCCGCTGCTGTCAAGTCTCCTGTGAGAGGGTCAGAAATAAGTAATGCAAAGTACAAGGATCAGGAGTAGGTAATTCAGAGGTCATTGGTATGTAATGCAAAGTGCAGTGTCAGGAGTAAGCAATGAATAGAAGCAGAGATCAGTAGTAGGCAACACAGAAAATATTTGCTGCTCCATTCGCTCAGACTTTAGGTGTAGATGCACTTGTCAGAGTGAGGGAAGTCCTCAGGAGATGGGGACAGGCATGGTGGGGTTATGATCTACCCATTGAATGGCCATGATCGACCATTTTTCGACCTCGGAATACATGATATAAACTTGGTATGTACTTTGTAAAATGCTGCATGATCTGCTGCTATACAGTATACATAAAAAAACAGTTGTGGCACGCCCCCATTCACTTTACAGGATTGTGTTTGTTGATAATGGGTAGATTTCTTGATTTGGCTGTGAATAAAAAACATAAATACTGTGGTGTGTGTGTGTGTGTGTGTGTGTGTGTGTGTGTGTGTGTGTATATATAACCCAGTCCAGCTGCCTTTGCAAGGTTTTATCTTAGTCTAGGGGAGAATCAAACACTTTAATTTACCTGACCCTCTGCTCCCCTGGCAGATGGCAGTGGACTGTCCCTTGATGTTATATTCAGTGCAGGGCATGCCCCATACATTGGTCTTTATGATGCTGGACCCTAGAATGCTGCACTGGAGAGTAGCAGTGGCGGCTGGTGGTCGTATATTTTTTTCTAGGCGGGGGGGTTGCAGCAAACGGTGCTATACCAGTAATGCATGGGTAAAACAGAGGAAGGTGGTGACATGCTGCAGAATGTTATACCAGTAATGCATGGGTAAAGCAGAGTGAGGTGGTGACATGCTGCAGAATGTTATACCAATAATGCATGGGTAAAGCAGAGGGAGGTGGTGACATGCTGCAGAATGTTATACCAATAATGCATGGGTAAAGCAGAGGGAGGTGTGGTGACATGCTGCAGAATGTTATACCAATAATGCATGGGTAAAGCAGAGGGAGGTGTGGTGACATGCTGCAGAATGTTATACCAATAATGCATGGGTAAAGCAGAGGGAGGTGGTGACATGCTGCAGAATGTTATACCAATAATGCATGGGTAAAGCAGAGGGAGGTGTGGTGACATGCTGCAGAATGTTATACCAATAATGCATGGGTAAAGCAGAGGGAGGTGGTGACATGCTGCAGAATGTTATACCAATAATGCATGGGTAAAGCAGAGGGAGGTGTGGTGACATGCTGCAGAATGTTATACCAATAATGCATGGGTAAAGCAGAGAGAGGTGTGGTGACATGCTGCAGAATGTTATACCAATAATGCATGGGTAAAGCAGAGGGAGGTGTGGTGACATGCTGCAGAATGTTATACCAATAATGCATGGGTAAAGCAGAGGGAGGTGTGGTGACATGCTGCAGAATGTTATACCAATAATGCATGGGTAAAGCAGAGGGAGGTGGTGACATGCTGCAGAATGTTATACCTTTAATGCATGGGTAAAGCAGAGAGAGGTGTGGTGACATGCTGCAGAATGTTATACCAATAATGCATGGGTAAAGCAGAGGGAGGTGTGGTGACATGCTGCAGAATGTTATACCAATAATGCATGGGTAAAGCAGAGGGAGGTGGTGACATGCTGCAGAATGTTATACCAATAATGCATGGGTAAAGCAGAGGGAGGTGGTGACATGCTGCAGAATGTTATACCAATAATGCATGGGTAAAGCAGAGAGAGGTGTGGTGACATGCTGCAGAATGTTATACCAATAATGCATGGGTAAAGCAGAGGGAGGTGTGGTGACATGCTGCAGAATGTTATACCAATAATGCATGGGTAAAGCAGAGAGAGGTGTGGTGACATGCTGCAGAATGTTATACCAATAATGCATGGGTAAAGCAGAGGGAGGTGGTGACATGCTGCAGAATGTTATACCAATAATGCATGGGTAAAGCAGAGGGAGGTGTGGTGACATGCTGCAGAATGTTATACCAATAATGCATGGGTAAAGCAGAGGGAGGTGTGGTGACATGCTGCAGAATGTTATACCAATAATGCATGGGTAAAGCAGAGGGAGGTGGTGACATGCTGCAGAATGTTATACCAATAATGCATGGGTAAAGCAGAGGGAGGTGGTGACATGCTGCAGAATGTTATACCAATAATGCATGGGTAAAGCAGAGGGAGGTGTGGTGACATGCTGCAGAATGTTATACCAATAATGCATGGGTAAAGCAGAGGGAGGTGGTGACATGCTGCAGAATGTTATACCAATAATGCATGGGTAAAGCAGAGGGAGGTGTGGTGACATGCTGCAGAATGTTATACCAATAATGCATGGGTAAAGCAGAGAGAGGTGTGGTGACATGCTGCAGAATGTTATACCAATAATGCATGGGTAAAGCTGAGGGAGGTGGTGACATGCTGCAGAATGTTATACCAATAATGCATGGGTAAAACAGAGGAAGGTGGTGACATGCTGCAGAATGTTATACCAGTAATGCATGGGTAAAGCTGAGGGAGGTGGTGACATGCTGCAGAATGTTATACCAGCAATGCATGGGTAAAGCAGAGGGAGGTGGTGACATGCTGCAGAATGTTATACCTGTAATGCATGGGTAAAGCAGAGGGAGGTGGTGACATGCTGCAGAATGTTATACCAGCAATGCATGGGTAAAGCAGAGGGAGGTGGTGACATGCTGCAGAATGTTATACCCGTAATGCATGGGTAAAGCAGAGGGAGGTGTGGTGACATGCTGCAGAATGTTATACCAATAATGCATGGGTAAAGCAGAGGGAGGTGGTGACATGCTGCAGAATGTTATACCAATAATGCATGGGTAAAGCAGAGGGAGGTGTGACATGCTGCAGAATGTTATACCAATAATGCATGGGTAAAGCAGAGGGAGGTGGTGACATGCTGCAGAATGTTATACCAATAATGCATGGGTAAAGCAGAGGGAGGTGGTGACATGCTGCAGAATGTTATACCAATAATGCATGGGTAAAGCAGAGGGAGGTGGTGACATGCTGCAGAATGTTATACCCGTAATGCATGGGTAAAGCAGAGGGAGGTGGTGACATGCTGCAGAATGTTATACCAATAATGCATGGGTAAAGCAGAGGGAGGTGTGGTGACATGCTGCAGAATGTTATACCAATAATGCATGGGTAAAGCAGAGGGAGGTGTGGTGACATGCTGCAGAATGTTATACCAATAATGCATGGGTAAAGCAGAGGGAGGTGTGGTGACATGCTGCAGAATGTTATACCAATAATGCATGGGTAAAGCAGAGAGAGGTATGGTGACATGCTGCAGAATGTTATACCTTTAATGCATGGGTAAAGCTGAGGGAGGTGGTGACATGCTGCAGAATGTTATACCAGCAATGCATGGGTAAAGCAGAGGGAGGTGGTGACATGCTGCAGAATGTTATACCTGTAATGCATGGGTAAAGCAGAGGGAGGTGGTGACATGCTGCAGAATGTTATACCTGTAATGCATGGGTAAAGCAGAGGGAGGTGGTGACATGCTGCAGAATGTTATACCAATAATGCATGGGTAAAGCAGAGGGAGGTGGTGACATGCTGCAGAATGTTATACCTGTAATGCATGGGTAAAGCAGAGGGAGGTGGTGACATGCTGCAGAATGTTATACCTGTAATGCATGGGTAAAGCAGAGGGAGGTGGTGACATGCTGCAGAATGTTATACCAATAATGCATGGGTAAAGCAGAGGGAGGTGGTGACATGCTGCAGAATGTTATACCCGTAATGCATGGGTAAAGCAGAGGGAGGTGTGGTGACATGCTGCAGAATGTTATACCAGTAATGCATGGGTAATGCAGAGGGAGGTGGTGACATGCTGCAGGATGTTATACCCGTAATGCATGGGTAAAGCAGAGGGAGGTGGTGACATACTGCAGAATGCCAAGGGTGATCATTTGTACTCATAATTACAGTCTACATATACAGTAGACGTCTGTGTATACACATTCTACAGATGATGTTTTTACTGCTATAGTTATAAATAAATGTTATGTCTGCCATCATAAAAAGGTGACCCAATGAAAACGTCCTTTTCTCATGTTTGCAGTGTGACTGAGGCAATAGACTTTGTTTCATAGGCTTAAGTTAACTGTGGGTGTTAATAATCTTCTACATTTTGTGTAGTTTATCCATTGTAGTATTTAAAACCTAAAAAGCTAAGCTAAATAAAATGACTAAAGAGGAAATGCAGTCTGCTCACATAATTTCTAATAAAAACATCTTTGCTATTCTGAAGCTTCCCTCCAACCACGTCATTGTATTATTTTATTTATACTGTTATTCTGTACTTGCCAAATATGCTGCAGGAATCTTTCTCAGTCTGGCTGCATCCATTTTAACTGTAGGCAGCTGAAGTTGCTGCCTGTTCACTTCCTGGATTTACGCGCGCACACACACACACACACACACCTCTAAATCTGCAGCTCTCATTGGCCCTCTTATGACTCGTCCCCCCCTCCAATCCTGGGAAACTCATGATAGTGAGAGCTGCGCATGATGTCATAAGCCTAGGCTTTTTAGCAGACAAGAAACAGGAAGTGGGCTGTATAAAGGTATTTACCGGCAGGAAAAAAATGTTTTACTATACAAAGTTGAAACGACAAGGGTAGAAGATTTAATAGCTGGAAAGATGAAAAAAAGTTCCCCTTTAATTAAAGGAAACAAATTTAAGGGGGGGGGGGGGAAGCAAAATCCATGCACTATACAGTACATGGACTACCCAGGGGGGTTTATGTTTCTCAACAGAAGTGGAGGTACACTTAGACCCTGTTCACATGTTTGTGTGATGCAGTGTCATTTATTCTGAAGGGCCCCCCAATGCACCTTGCTCACTGCCATGTGGTGTAGTGGAAATCCGTACATTCATCTTTTCAGTGCATTAGGCAGCCCTTCCAAATGGGCGGCTTCAAAGTGTTCACCTACACAGAAAATCTTTAAGGCTAGGTTCACACCTATGCGAATTGAGTGCGGTTTAAACCGCATCTAATTCGCAGGACATTTCAAAATACATTGTTTTCAATGAGGCTGGTTCACATATGTGCGATGCATTCGCACTGCGTATTGCCTCCAAACCGCATGCGGTTTTTATGTCTTGCGGTGCGGCTCAGGTGCGAATTCAGTCCCATTATCTTCTATGGGTACGCATCTAATTCGCACATGTGTTCAGTTCTCTGCAGGAGTTTCTCTCATTCAGCTCAATACAATTCTCCCCCACTCTCCTCTCACCCGGAAGTTCTCCCAGGTCTCCAAATTCGCACCTGATCTGCAGCTAAACCGCAGTTGATCTGCAGAACACCCTCTAGAGAAATCTGCAACGACAACGCAGCTCAAAAAAGCAACGCACTAGTGTGATTCCGGCCTAAAGGTGACCCAACACTGGACCATTCCCTGCTGCACTTACCTCCTGAGATCCTGAGCTGTCATGGCTCCCTCAAGACTATCGAGCATAAATGTTGGTGTTACTAAAGACAATACTTGTTGTTTTGGATAGAGTGAAGATTAGAACACCTGTCAGTTATTGTTGCTTTCTGTGCCCCCATTAAGGAGATTCATCCTATTTGTCCTATTTCATTGCTGCATTAGGGTATCGCAATTTTTTTTTTTTTTTTTTTTTTTTACCCTGGAGACCGCTTTACCTTTTCTGGCTCTTTCTGCCTGTCCCTTGTTGCCATAATTATGTGGAAAGCTTTCTGATGGTGATGAAAATGAGTTTCACTAAAGTGTGGCAGGAGTTTCCTGGAGTGTTGGAAGAATGCAGTAGCAGCGTTCCAAGCCTTTCATGTACTCTTGTTTAAACTCAATGTTTTCTTGTGCATCTAAAGATAGTCATCGCTCCCTAGCAATGTAGACTAAATATTTTGGCTTTACTTTCTGCATGTAAACTATGGGGAGGGACAGCTCTCCATCATAGAGTTCACACTAATCTGTAAGCAGGCATTTCATTGCCTTATGTTTTTTCTGTATGGGCATTCTCAAGTTTGTGTGTTGTTGTGTTCTTTTGTGTGTTTATTTTTTGTTTAACAGCTAGCAGATATAAATTGGTCCCACTCCAGCTGTGGTATACCATTCTTGTCTTGGGGTCTGATGGGGAAGCTTCAGTCGTTTAGTGAACAGCATTCAAAACACCAAGATCAGTGTTTTTGAATGCTTTCGATTTTTTTAAACTGACGCCAATGGTTTCCAAATAAACGTGAAGTTATGTCATGTAATCTCTTGCAGGTCACTGTTAAAAACAGCTGATCAAAAGCGATCCCGTCTTTGCTTGGCTTTCCGGATGGTCGGTTGGGTCTCCTGGTGGGACGTGAGAGCGGTGGAGGGTGGGCGTGTGTGTATATGTATGTACCCTCTTGCTGCTTGTAATGGAAAGGCTAGTAAGCCATTCCAAATGCTATTATGAGAGCGACTCTTAAAAACAAACTGCGTAGACGAAGTTTATCTCTCAGTAATCTTGCCATCAATCTGTGGGACATTCTGTTTTGTTTGTTGGTTGAAACTCATGTTCACTGACTCCTTTACAATTGCCTGCTGGGTCTTAAATTGGAAAAGCTGACACCAGAATCCAAAATTGTATGAAGTTTGCATGTTCTCTCTGTGCCTGCTTGGGTTTCTTCCGGGTACTTTGGTTTCCTCCCACACTCCAAAGACATGCTGGTAGACTAATTGGATCCTGTGTATATTGGCCCTAGTATGTGTGAATGTGAGTTTAGGGACCTTTTAGATTGTAAGCTCCTCAAGGGTGCTGTCTAAATTGTTGGTGCTACTGTAGAAAAGAAAGCAATATCCTGGGGATACTGAAGCTCTTCTCTACCAGAACTAAACCAGCAGCTTTGAAATGTGTTGCTTGGTACAGCTTTGAGCACACGGAGCGCCAGACTGAACTGTGATGGATGAGTCATGTGTGATAACTATGACGCCTAGTGTTATGTACGTTTTTAAAGTATCATTTGCTGTTAATATGCATAATCATGGTGTTGGGTATATACATTTATAGAAATTGAAGGTTCAGGTATACAGTATATAAACACCTGGAATCTGATGATATTTAATAAAAATGCATTTTAAATTCCTACTATGCCTGGAATCAGTCTTTGTATTATTGCATCAGTTAAATGTGTTCAGGTACTGGAACTGAAGGGATCCAGTGTTGAGGCAGTTTACATTGGGAAGAGAGCTCATGGGGGACAGGCATGTACCACAGCATTATTCTCCAGAATGTTTTTACCAGCAAGGTTAGAATTAAGGTATATTCTAATGGGTTTAATGTTATGAGATTCATGTAGGGTTAGCCAAAATAAACCCCTACTTTGTTACAGCCTTGCTCCATTTGTGCACCCCAAATAATGCTTCCCTTTTGTGACTATAATGTAGTCCCCATAAATTCCACTTCCTTCAAAGCCACATCTCTCCAAAGACATGCTGGTAGGTTAATTGGCTTCTGTCTAAATTGGCCCTAGTATATGAATGTGAGTTAGGGACTTTAGATTGTAAGCTCCTTGAGGGCAGGGACTGATGTGAATGTACAATGAATATGTAAAGTGCTGCGTAAATTGACAGTGCTATATAAGTACCCTAAATAATCTGTGACCGCTCTGCAACATCCAGTCACATGGCCTGATGCTCTGCTCAGACCATGCATTATTACTTAAAGCGGAAGTTCACCCGAAATTTTTTTTTTTAACCTTAGATTAATGCTCATTTTGTTAAGGGGAATCGGGTAGTTTTTTTAAAATCGAAGCAGTACTTACCGTTTTAGAGAGCGATCTTCTCCGCCGCTTCCGGGTATGGTCTTCGGGACTGGGCGTTCCTATTTGATTGACAGGCTTCCGACGGTCGCATACATCGCGTCACGAGTAGCCGAAAGAAGCCGAGCGTCGGTGCCGCTCTATACAGCGCCTGCGCACCGACGTTCGGCTACTTTCGGCTACTCGTGACGCGATGTATGCGACCATCCGAAGACTGTCAATCAAATAGGAATGCCCAGTCCCGCAGCCCATACCCTGAAGCGGCGGAGAAGATCGCTCTCTAAAACGGTAAGTACTGCTTCGTTTTTAAAAAAACTACCCGATTCCCCTTGACAAAATAAGCATCGATCTAAGGTTAAAAATTTAAGTTTTTGGGTGAACCTCCACTTTAAGGGGTTCACCATAAGGATATTGCAGAGCTTGCAAGCTGAAAAAGTACAAATGTGAATATTGAGATCATCATTTTGGCTTTACAGTTTGTGCATACGCTAAATCAAGAGGATGGACAAGTAATGTATTATCACATGCGTTTTTTTAAAATACACATGAGTGCTAGAGGATTATTTTTTATGCCTAATTAACAAAATCCATACCAGATCCAAAGGGTCTGGTATGGATTTTAAAGGAAACCCCCATGCCAAGTAAAAAAAAAAAGTATGGGGGTCCCCCCGAAATCCATATGAGACCCTTAGATGGTGGAGGCAGGCATTGTGATTTATGATGGATTTATACCATGGAACATTTTTTTTTTAAATAGAGGATTTGTGTTGTGTGGAATTTTTATTTGATTGTTACACTTTTTTGTTGAATGAGTAGAGGGACTATGAAAAGATCAATATGCTTCCATATTTTCAGGCTCTGCTTATATAATTCTCTTCCCTGTGTCAGCTAGCACCAATTGCAGGGGAGAGGGAGTGTGGACAACGGATGGGCCATAGTAAAGCTGTGGGTGACGTCACTGCCCAGGCATTATCAACCATTGTTGAGCATTCTCTTCGTTCTCCGTCAGGCAGTGCTGGCTGACACAGGGGCAATCACATGACTGGAGCAGGGAAATATACAGATCTTTCTTACATAGGTTTGTCAGAATATATGTTGGGAGAAGTGAAGTGTACCGACAACCTTTTGTGCTAGTAAGTATTTTAGATAGTTCATTGAGTCTTCCTGTCATTTTGTAAATACCTGCCCTTACAAGGTATAAGTAGACAGGTATTCTAACAGTCTGCTGGAGCATGAGATTGTACCCACAATCTACTGATGGTGGGTGCAATGCTTTACACCAGAGGTTGGCAACCTTGGCCCTCCAGGTGTGTGTGTATATATATATATATGTGTGTGTGTGTGTGTGTGTGTGTGTGTGTATATGTATATGTGTATATATATATATATATATATATATATATATATATATATATATATATATATATATATATATATATATATATATATATATATATATATATATATATATATATATATATATATATTATACATACATGGCAGGACTTGGGGAGGTGGGGGCCCCTGGGCTTGAGTGTTGAAGGGGCCCCCTGGAGCCGAGAAGTTGTTGAGTGGGGGGGGGGGGGTGAATTGAAGTTGTTGAGCGGGGGGAGCGCATTAAAGTTGTTGAGCAGGGGGGGGGGGGAGATTTTGCAGTTGTTGAGGGGGTGGAGTGCCTCTCACCTGTGCCAACAGCCGGGGCCACAGACTGTCGGCTTTCTTCCCTTCAGCAGCCACAGTCCTCCACACACCGCTCCGGTTCCTCCTGCTTCCGTGCTTTTGCGGGACTGCGGGAAGAAGCTGTCTGTGCGGGAAAGTCCCACAGAATCCGTGTGTGTTGGGAGGTATGCGCAGGGCCACCATCAGGAATTTTGGGGCCCCTTGCACAGCTTAAGGCATGGGCCCCCTGAAGCAGAGAACCTAGGGGGGGGGGGGGGGTGCTGCTGCCTGAAATTGAGAAGCGGGGGGGCTGCCGCAAATTGAGAAGCGGGGGGCCTTTACAAAAAAAAGAAGAAATAAAGAAGAAAATATATATATATATATATATATATATATATATATATATATATATATATATATATATATATATTAAAAGGGGGGGTAGCCATCCGGGGCCCTGGGAACCTCTGGGCCTTTTAATAAAAAGAAAAAATAAACCTCTGGGCCCTTTAATAATAAAAAAAAAAAAAAACATTTATAAAAAATACATAAAAAATGTAATTTTTTTTTATAAAAAAGGTGGGTTGCCATCCGGGGGCCCTGGAGACCCCTGGGCCCTTTAATAATATAATATATATATATATATATATATATATATATATATATATATATATATATATATATATATATATATATATATATATATATATATATATATATATATATATATATATATATATATATATATATAACATTTTTTTACAAAAAATAAATTTAAAAAAGGGGGGTTGCCGTCCGGGGCCCTGGGGACCTCCGGACCCCTAAAAAAAAATAAACATTTAATTTTTTTTTAAAGGGGGCCCCCTATTGGGCGGGGCCCCTGGGCTTGAGCCCAGTCAAGCCCAGTGGTAAGTCCGGCCATACATACATACATACATACATACATACATACATACATACATACATACATACATACATACATACATACACATTTTGTAGCAGGGCAGTACCCTGCCAGGATCCAGGTCTCACAATACAGCCAGTTCACTAATCACCAGACCAAGGCTCTAGGCTCCCAATTGGAAATCACTCCACCCTGCAGACTTAGAAGGGCTGGGTATGGGAGTCAGTAAGGCTTCACCTAGAGGTGGAAGCCAGTGTAGCACAAGGCTACTTGCTGTACACTCGGAGGTGCTGAGCGTTTGGTCTGTGGGAGACGGGCCAAGGCCCTAAAGAATAAGGCCTGAGCTGGAGGTCTGAAAAAAATCATGCTCTTTGGTAGCAGGACTGAACATAATAAAATATATATTAAAAGAAAAAAAAAATATTAGAAAGGTGAACCTATCCTTTTTAACTTGTCAAGTGCATGGTTTCATTATCACATCTACTGTTGGCTTTGGATTTATTTATTGGTTTTAATGGGGTTGTAAAGGTTCGTGTTGTTTTTTTTTCACCTTAATGCATCCTTGCTGTCATGGCCCCCCCCCTCGTTTTACTTACCTGAGCCCATTCACCTGCTGTGCGCGCCTCCGGCGTCCTCTTCTCCACGGAGTCTCTGCGTTGATTGGATAGATAGCAGCACAACCATTGGCTCCCGCTGCTGTCAATCAAATCCAATGACGCGGCCGCCGGGGTCAGGGCCGAGTGTATGACACGGGTGGGCGCCCACAAGCTAGCCCCTTCTGGAGAGCTTCCCACAGGGGGTTGGCAATTGTGGGGAGGAGCCAAGACATCTGCCGTGGGACCCCGGAAGTCGAGGATCGGGGCCACTCTGTGCAAAACGAACTGCACAGTGGAGGGAAGTATTAAGTTTGTTATTTAAAAAATATAAACCATTGCAACCCCTTTTTATGGCAGTTTTCCCTAAAGATAAATTCTGTATACGCGTAATATTTTTTCATTGATTAATTTGAATCGTCAAGGTGGGCATTGCCCCGAAAACAAAGCTACTATAGACAACCATGCATTCCCTGTTTGGAAATGTTGCAGTACAAAGTTGTTTCAGTTGTCATGCAGCAGTCGAACCTCTTAATAATAGAGAAGGATGGTTTACTAAAACTTGGCACAGGAATAGCGGGGCTAAAGGAGGACAATAGGTTTCACTTTCTTGCCAAAGTTGCTAGGTTACAGTAACAGATACAGGCAGAGAATGTTCGTTGCAGTACACAGTCTGACACACAGCCATTCTATGTCTCATTATTCATTCATACTGCCATGTGTAGGCTTATTGGCTTGTGAAAATCTCATTAAGACTTCTTAATCTCTCATGGGTAAAAAAAACATACTATTGGCCATAAGAAAGCAAATGGGTTAATAAATAATAAAAATGTATGTATTGTAGTATTTTGCTGAAACCTTAGAACGGCCTCTTCCATAAGCGTGCGAGATGCAGGTAAAGCTATTGATGGCAGCAACATACAGTGCTGCTCCCGTTTTTCTTTGTACACGGCTGTACACAGGTTGGTAGGAGTCCCACAAAACATTTTACAAAGTGTCATTAAGATTGCACGGACGCCCACTGCAGATCGCAAAGGCTGTGCAATTTGAATGCGGTGCAGGAATTTGTGCACGGATTGTGGGGTTTCCTGCACCGCATTAGTGAGAGGCTTAAAGTTCACAACAAACACCGAAAGCGTCTTTCTCCTTTACTTTCTGTGTACAGAACCCTTTAATCTGCCAGCTCTCTAATGTAAAAGCACAGAAGGTGTTCCTAAGCTGTTGGAAACTGACTGAAACCGGCATTGTCTTTGTTGTAATCTTCACAGTACATGCAGCTAGAGAGGTCAGGGATGGCCTTAATGTGATTGTAAAAGATCACCTTGTAAAACAACTCATTCAGATTAAAATAAAGGCAAAACATTTGTGTGTACGTATCATCATTTTTTTTTTTTAAATGCCTTTCCCCCCCCCCCCTCACTTTCCAGGACAGTTACTTGAGAGATGATTGGCTCCGCCCTCTACAGGAAACACAAATCAAACAATTTTAAAAGGCCCCTCCCTTTCCTCTGACCTTCAGTTGTATTGTGTTTCCAGAACCTCCAGGAGCACGGACACGTTTTTTATTTTTCCTTAGATCTGGTAACTGTAGTTGTGGACCCCCCTTCTTTGGCAGCATCCAGTACTGGTTGTGGCTGAGTCCTGGATGCATTCAGTCCCTGTTTCTGGCCAGAAGGGTACTCCGTTAAAGGTTCCTTGCCTCACCTACAGGGTAAAATGGCAACTTTCTTCAGGTTCTCCCCAGCTGCTGGTGGAAACCTTGTCTTTCTCGGCTTCACCGAGGTGTACCAAGATGGTGTCGGAGGACTTCTGGTGACGCGGCAAGATGACGCCGGAATCGGAAGTCACGTGACGCATCTTCCGGCACCATGTTCAGAAGGGCTATGGCGAAGTACACTGAGGACATGCTGCCTGGGACAGCAGCCTTTTCTCTTCGGCCGTTCACCACTCACCAATGGAGCTTGAAGATGGGCCTGAGGCGGGAGAACTCACTTGGATGAAGCCAGTGGCAGCCTCTGGTTCCCATACTGCCTCAAAGGTAAACCATTTTCTGTGTTTATGCAGCAGGGGTCCTTTTTTTTGGGGGGGGGGGGTATAGGCCTGCCTTTTTCTTATGGCTTGTTTCTGTTCTTTTTCTAGGATAGACAGATGAAAAAATGCGGAAACTATAGAGCCAGGCTGCCTGATGGATATAAAAAAGCTTTTTTGTGAAGATTGTTTTCCATCAAGGGCTAGTTTAGAGACTTCCTCTTTTAAAGAGCTATTGTCTTTTATGAAAGAGGTGGTAGCCTCCTTCTGGTCCTTCAGTGACAGGGCAGCGGGTCTGAGACCTTCTTTCTCTGGTCCCGGGACCCTAGAACCATCAGTTAGACCCTCTCCGCGGTCCGAGATCTGTGATTTTCACCATGCCTCAGATCCGGAAGAAGGGGAGAACCGGAGCTCATCTGATGGGGATTCCGCATCAGTGGGGGAGGCAGGTAACCCTAAGGTTCTTTTTCCAGCTGAGGAAATTGATGAGCTTTTGAAATCAATTTATGCCTCTGAGCAGATTGAGATGCTGCAGCAAATCCAATCTGTGCAGGATAAAATGTATAGGGAGCTTCAGGGGCGGAAGTCAAGGACTTTTCCGGTCCACCAGTCTCTAAAGGATGATATTCTGTCTAGATTGGAACATACTCCTTTCTGGGTCTTTCCATCCAAAGGGCACAAAAGAAGGTTTCCCTTTCAATCTGAAATTGAGGAAACTTTCTTTAAATGTCCTAAACTAGATGCCCCGATGTCTCAGGTTTCTAAAAAGTCAGACCTGTTCTTTGAAGATTCAGGGGTCCTGAAGGAGCATATGGATAGGAAGTAGGGGTGCAACGGATCAAAAAACTCACGGATCGGATCGATCCTCTGATCAGGAGTCACGGATCGGATCAGCAAAAAAGGGCCTCTGTACAGAGCACACAGGAAAAAAAGCAGGGGGCATATCCATCCTCAATCGCACAGGGAGGGGGGGTTTCTTGTATAGAAAGGGGGGGGGGGGGGTTGGGTATATCCTCGCACAGATGACACATTGATCTCCTTTGCAGGGATGCTCCCAGATGTCAGGGTTGATGGAAACAAAGTTCCCGGTGATCTGCTGCCCCCCCCTCTATCATTCTGAGCTCCTTGGTTGGCGGGTGATCGCAGTGTCCTCTCCCTCTCGGGCTTATTCTCAGAAGAGACACTCGCAGCACACTGGGGAAGGTCACCATTGCCCATAGCAGATTGATCACAGCTCCTCCGTCTAGCACATAAAGACAAAGTTCAGACGAGCCTGAGTATGGCGCCACATAGTGCAGGCCGCTCACCACATGACATGGGAGCGCTGGACACAAATGGAGTGACCGTCCTCAATACACACCCAGCGTACCTACCGTACTTCCAGACAGAGGAGCGCATTGTAACTATACACCGCCCGCCTCAATGATCCTCTCAGCCTCACCTTTCCTGTAGCTGCCGGTGGATGATCCCGCACTGTCTGCTTTAGTCCGCACCATTTGCGCGCGGAGGCGTGTCACGCTGGGCTCTGACAAGCACATGGGGGTGGAGCAAGACGGCCGGAGCTAGGCCGAAGCCGGGGACTTTCCTACGTCCGAGGCTCCGGAGCGCTCCGCGGATCGCGTGGTGTGCCGATCCGAACGGGGTGACCCGTTCGGATCACTGATCGATGACGATCCGTTGCACCCCTAATAGGAAGGCCAAGTCTTTGCTACGTAAGACCTGGGATGCTTCAGCTTTATCCTTGGGTCCAGCTGTAGCATCCACGTGTGGCTAGGAATCCAGATGTATGGGTTCAGCGTCTGGACAAGCTCCTTTCGTCTGACACCCCCAAAGAGGAGATTAGGGAGTCCCTCCCACTCATTGCTAAAGCAGTAGCCTTCTTGGCTGATGCGGCTGCAGCTTCTGTGAAAGCTACAGCAAGGTCTTCTGCTCTCATTCAGCCAGTCGAGCGATCTGGCCTAAGGCTTGGGAGGGGGGGGACCTGGTCTCCAAGAACAAGCTCTGCGGCATTCCCTTTAAAGACAAGCTCTTATTTGGTTCCTCCTTAGTGGAGGTCCTAGCTCGTTCCTCTGAGAAGAGTAAACGGTTTCAGTCTCAAAAGAATAAGCCACAGAATAAGAAGACTTTTCGTGATTTCCAAAACAAAGCTAATTTCGGTACCAACAGGCGAAGAAAAACAGTGCTTGACTGACTTCTTGAGTTTAACGAAGGCCAGCTGATTCCTGCTGGGGACTTTAACATTCCTTTATTTCCTTCTGAAGATGCCTCATCATGGTCTTCCTTGATCCCTCCTGGCTCCCGCAAACGTATTACAAAATCCCCTAATAAAGCACAATTAATAAATGTCTTTGGCCTCCTCCGTTCCAGCGAGACGCTACATCTTTTACTCTGAATTGCACAAACTATACTCCTGTATAGACTACTTTTTGATCCCCCCACACTCAACTGCATGCGATTTGTCAATAGGCTCCATAACTTGATCAGATCATGCTCCAGTTTTCTTGTCTTATGCCCTCATGGGTGTCTTTACGTCCAAGAGTAGGATGTGGAGACTAAACAAGAGCTTTGAGATATCGCCAAAGAACTGAATTATTTCCAAACGAACAACACCGCTGATTGTGCTCTGGGAATTGTTTGGGAGGCCCACAAGGCGGTCATCTGTGGAGTACTCATCAAACACGGCTTGATTGTCATCTAAAGCTTTCCTGTGTCTCTCTGTCCCCACCTGTCTGTCGGCTCTCACTAGTGCTGCTCTACTACCCTCGCCATTGCTACAAAACTATCTTTTTCACAGTGTCTCCTCCTCGGCTGAGGTCAGCAGGGGAATATCTGCCCCGTCTGCTTAAGCTGTCAGACGGTGAGAGGAGAGAGACGGGAGGTGTTGTGAAAACAGGTAGAAATCAGCTTTTTTTTTTTTTTTTTTTTTTAATAAAGCACAGATACTAGGACACAGGTTGTCTAACAGAGGGGATGGTATAAAGATCAGATAGTGTGTTGCTTTTTTACCATGTCCTATCACAAAGTGATTTGTATATGTGGAGGGCCAGCTTTCATTATAATCTTGGTTTATCCAGTAGTAATTGGTCACATTCCCCTGGACTTGTTCTGCATTGCACTTCAGTTCTATTTAGTGCAGGAATACCCCAGCATTTATATCCGAGCAGGTAGCACTGACAACCTGATTTAATTACTATGGAAAGGCAGTATCTATAGCTGGGTATTTACACAATATTCATACCTCCCATCCTGTCCTTAAAGTGGACCTCCAATCTCAAGTGAAAATTGACAGGCCTTAGAGGGCGTTGCAAGGATTCCTTAAATTTGATTTGTGTCTTGGTGCAGTCTCGAGAAAAGAAACCGAGAGCAGTCTGTTTTTGTTCAGCCTGTGTGGAAGGATTCCAGGTTGCCCTATTTGATTTTAGTTGAAGAAAATTGGAGTAATTCCAGATAGAAATAGGTAGGTAATTTTTAATGACAGTACTCTACAAAATGCTGTGTGCAGCAGGTTTTTTATTTTTTTTCCCCAGACAAACTGAACTATGATCACTCCAGACAGTATACGCTGAGAACACAAGCTATTTGATGTGTACTAGAGAGAAAAGTGAACAGCTGATTGTTCTGGCCAACGCAGCCTCCTCTTCATAGATATCATAAATACCCCCATTATCTCTCAGACATCAGGGTTATTGTTTAAAAATAAAAAAAATCTTGAATTTCCAAGTGGGCAAGTAAGTAATTTACTGCTTTTGCAGGTAGTTACAAAGTAATGTGATCTGGCAGCTGCTAAAGAATTGTACTGTATTGGTACTCTGTTAATGTAAAATAAAGTTGATGGTAATAAGCACAGCAAAAAAAATGGTTATTTGCAGCATTTTTTTTTTCGAAACCTAAATGTGTTTTTGTTTTTATTGGGGTTGGGTTTTTTTGTGTGTATTATGAGGAAAAAAAAAAAAAAATGTTTATTGATTACATTCAAAAGTGATAAACTGCAATACAGGTTATGTACACAGTCAGTGCTGACAGGGGAATCCCTCCTGCCGAGCAATTGTCTGCTCCCGGTGGGGGAAGCTGTTCCCAACGGGAGAAGACAGCGCTCAAAGTTGAGTGATCAACTTGGTACGTTCAGCCTGCCCATATATGGTTTGAAGTGTGTGTGTGTGTGTGTGTGTGTGTGTGTGTGTATGTATATGTGTGTGTGTGTATATGTGTGTATAATGGGCTGGCCTTACATATAGCATAACGCAGAGAAATGCAAAATACTGATGCAGCATTAGTGCAAGTAAGAGAAGAAGAAAGAGGGGGAAAAAAAGTGGGGAAAGGAGCGAGTAGAGATTAGAGTATGTGCTCCACTGTAGGTAGCAGTGGAGGTAGAAATTTGTTGGCAGTAAGATTAAGAGTCTACCCCCATTAGGGCATAATCAGGCTTCAATGTGAAGTGAAACCAAAATGGGCAATACTTTGAGCATAAAGTCTGTAAGCTTGTCTAGTGTGATGTAGGTCAACCTCTCCATCTCCACAACTCTAACCTAGCGAACTACTGTTTCACGAAAAGTATTGACGTGTGGGAACACACATTCTGGTTTTACTTATACATAAATGATTTTTATTTCACTTGCAATGTGCCTCTGAACTTGAGCATGAAAATGTGGCTACTAAAAGAAGACTAAATTCCCAAACACTGCCCTTTCCTTTCCTGGGAGTGTCTTGTTACAATCTATGCTGCCAAGCTCCTCTGCCCTCCCCTCTCTACATAATCTTTCATGTTAAGATGGTGGCACGCAGCATCAGTCTCAGGGATTTTAGATGCATACCCTTGAACAGTCTCAATATTTTTCAAATTCTGTGAAAAACTTGATGTACATTCAGACTTTTGCTTTTTTTCACTAAAGCCATTGCTGCTATTGCAAAACTATTTTTTTTTTTTAATCAGAAACAAGTTTATTAAAGATCAAATGTTTTACATACATGTCATGGCTTCCAGTTCCACAAAAACATAGTGCCCAAACATCACAGCCAATTATTCCCATCCCACCTCCCCATGCATGGTAATTGCAACTCAAGTTTATAAAGATCGCCTATCCACCCACATAAATTGCTACGCCCATCCCCTCTAACGGCAATACCCAGACCCACACCTGAGTCAATAGTCTCAAAGCAGTAACCTATCTAGTACGAGGTCCACCGGGGATAATCCTGGGATGCTCCGCCATGGTGACCATTGCCTTTCAAATTTTACCAGGGCTTCCCCTGTGTTGAAAGATAAACTTCTCTAGTCTCACAATGTCTCCCACCTTATTGTTCCATTCCTTAAGCAAGGGGGGTTCAGCCGCCTTCCATCGCCTAAGGATGAGTACCCGTGCCTGGAATTAGGGCTCTTGCAATGGGCGGTTTGAAATTGTCCTCCAGGGGGAGATCATCTAGGATGCCCAGGATACACGGTTTGGGGTCAGTCGGGATAGTCACTGAGAAGACTCTATTGATGGTAATCGGTACCCCTGTCCAGTACAAATGTAGCTTTGGGCAGCGATGTGAATTAAGTCTCCGTGGTCTCTCGCACACCTTGGGCAGTCTGAGTTTGGTCTCACCCCCATTCTAGCTGGCCTGGCTGGCATGTAATTCACTCTCGGTATAATGTATAACTGTGACAGACGCTGCACCACGTTAAGGAAAGACATTTGTACCGCCTGAAGCGCCTCCTTCCACTGCCCCCCCCCCCCCCTTAGGGCGCCGACATCGTTCTTCCATTGGGTCACCGTCCTTAAGGGAAATCCCATTGGGAACAACCCTAGTAGCATCATGTAGCACTTGGAAATAAAGCCCTTATAGCTGACCACCTCCTCCATATAATATGGGGGTCGAGGAAGGGGTCCCCGGAATCCCACCAAACTGAGCCCTGATGGCGTGTTGCAGTTGTATATAATAAAAGTGCATCGTCCGGGGGAAGCCGAAATCGCTCCCGCAGATCAGCAAAGGTGCTCAATTGACCCGCCTCAAAAATGTGACGTAGGTGCGTGACTCCATACCACCTCCACCAAGCCCCACAAGTCAGAGTCTGTATTTCCGGGTAGTATCTATTGTTCCAGATTGGGCTGTATTTGAAACCTTCCACTGCCTGTCTTGTTTCCCTGTGGAGCCTAAAGGGTAGGGAAACGTGGCCCGCTTCTCTAATAACCGCCTGTGTGGAGCTATAAAGCAGTTTGACCCAGGACAGAAACATGTCACCGACTCCGAACTTGGCCATAACCACCCAGAGGTATTGCCATTCTATGCTGTCAAACGCCTTGTGGGCGTTTAAGGACAGCAGCGCCCTGTCTCCTGCATTATCTGACTGGGCTTGGAGGTTAAGAAAAAGCCTGCAGAGATTTATGGCCATAGACTTTTGCGGGATAAATCCCGATGGGTCCGGGTGTATAATGGAAGAGAACCTTAAGTCTAAGGGCGAGTACCTAAGCTAGGATTTTTATGTCGCTTTGCAGAAGGGAGGAAAACAATTTTTAAGTGGGGCTAATTGGTCCTAACCTTTTTCTTAAGTGTGCACTCCCTGTACTCTCCCAGCACACTGACCGAGCGGTCTCTGACATCTCTTGGTCACTGCTTCGGATTGAATGTCCTCTCTGCTGGTTCCCCAATCGGATGGCCATTATGAGAGCCAATTACAGCAGTCACGTGATGCCTCTGCCTCCTGGTGTTAAATACCCCCCACCCCTTCAGGAGGTGACATGAAGGGTTTAACCAGTTCACCTCAACTGTTTACCTTTTTATAAACCAGAGCAAATTTTACAGTGATAAAATTGTCATTAGATTAGGAAGATCTACCGTGTGTGTATGTACATGGAGAATGCCTGTGTGTGTGTGTATGTATGTGTGTGTGTGTATGTATATATGTATATATGTGTGTGTGTGTGTAATAAATATATATATATATATATATATATATTTATTAATGTTAGTGCTCAGCATAAATGAATACACCTAACAGATTTGTCAGAAAACCTTTACTTTTCCTTTCAGAATCATCCGTTTCTATGGGATACTATACTACAAAATACTCCCACAAATGCGGGCATTGATTTACAACCAAGATTTATTATTTGTGCACACAGTGTTTTTCCTAACAAATTCATTCAAGTCCATGTTGCAAAAATGAATACACCCCAATGAAAGTTATAGGAGCAAAGCTAAATGTTAAACAAAAAAAAATCCTAATTAACAAGAATTCATCTACAGGTGAGTCTAATTATTCATTAAAAAGGTGTCCAGCAGACTGTTGATTATAAAAGGGTCTTAATTAACAAAGAAAACCCCTTCCCATTTCATTCTGTCATTGATGACACCACATGGAAGAGAAACCTCACATGGCCTGAGAAAGAAAAAATAATTTCTTTACACAAGAAAGGTGAAGGCTACAAGAACAGCAAAGCTTTACATATCGGTCAGAATACTGTAGCAAAAGTGATCCGAAAACTTAACAAAGATGGAACTGCAACCATCTCCTAGAGACATCCAGCCCGTCCACGGAAGTTAACACCTCATTAGAAGTGTCTTCACATAACGGTTGAAGAAAATCGGCATGCAAGTTCACTGCAGTTGGCTAAAGAAGTAGATGGCTAAACTGGGGTGTTTGTTTCCTGTGACTCAGTACGGTGTACACTACAGATGAATGACATGAATGGGTGTCGTCCACGATGGAAGCCTCCTAAAGCCCATGCGCAAAAAAGCCTACCTAGAATTAGCCAGGGCCCATTCTGAAAAAGACTACCAGGACTCTGTACTCTGGAGTGATGAGATTAAGATAAATGTTTTTGGAGCTGATGGCTTCAAAACTGTATGGCGTTGCAAAGGTGGAAAGTACAAAGAAAAATGCATGGTGCCTACAGTAAAACATGGTGGTGGCAGTGTCCTTCTGTGGGACTGCACGAGTCCCACAGAAGGACACTGCCACCACCATGTTTTACTGTACCAGCTGCATGAGGTGCTGCTGGTGTCGGGGAGCTTAATTACATTGATGGTATCATGAATTCACAGATGTACTGCTCTATATTAAAAGAGAAGATGCTACCATCACTCTGTGTTCTTGGTCGTTGTGCACTTTACATGACAATGATCCAAAACACACATCTAAGGCCACTGTTGAATTTCTTAAGAACAGGGTGAAAGTGATTCAGTGGTCAAGTATGTCTCCTGATCTGAACCCAATTGAACACCTATGGGGAATTCTGAAGAGACAAGTTGGACATCACTCTCCATCCAGCATCCAGGCTCTAATAGAGGTAGTTTTTGAAGAATGTAAAAAGATGTTGCAATATGTCACCAACTTGTTCATTCCATGCCTAGAAGACTTGGTGCTGCCCTGAAATTTAATTGAGGTCATACAAAATACCTGATGTCTTTGTTGTGGAGTGTTTTCATTTTTGCATCAACTAATTTGAGTAAAACTGAAGATTTTGTAATCGGTTATATTTTTAACCTTACTTTCATGTAATGAGCTAAAAAATGTTCCACAAAAGTTTGGAAATTGTTCTTGAATACATTGAGATATTGAGCAACCAGGTGAGGAGTACAAAAGTCAAGTGTGTCTTGCCTACCAGTTTAAAGCGGGGGTTCACCCTGTTAAAAAAAAAAAAAAAAAGTTTTTTTTTATTAGACCATTAAATTCGGCATCGTAGCGCGAGCTACGGTATGCCTGTCTTACATTTTTTATGCCCGTACTCACTGTGCTATCGATGATTGAAGAATCCGGGGAATGGGCGTTCCTATGGTGAGAGAAGGTGATTGACGGCCGGCCCTGGCACGTCACGCTTCTCCGGAAATAGCCGAAATAGGCTTGGCTATTCACGGCGCCTGCGCATAGCCTGTGCGCAGGCGTCGTGAATAGCCGAGACCTACTCCGGCTGTCTTCGGGGAGCGTGACGTGCCAGAGCCGGCCGTCAATCATCCTCCCTCTCCATAGGCACGCCCATTCCCCGCGGGAGTCGGATTCTTCAATCATCGATACCACAGTGAGTACGGGGATTAAAAATTTAAGACCGGCATACCGTAGCTCGCGCTACGATGCCGAATTTAATGGTCTAATGATGGAAAGGAGGGTGAACTACCGCTTTAAGCATAGTGCTGTCCTCACTGGGGAGCTACAGTTGATTGAGGGAACCATGCATGCCAACGTGTACTGTGACATATTGAAGCAGAGCACGATTCCCCCCCCCCCTTCAGAGACTGGGCTGCAGGGCAGTATTCCAACATAACCCCAAGCACACCTCCAAGATGACCACTGCCTTGCTAAAGAAGCTGAGGGTTAAGGTGATTGGACTGGCCAAGCATTTCTCCGGACGTGTACCCTATTGAGCATCTGTAGGGCATCCTCAAACGGGAGGTGGAGGAGTGCAAGGTCTCTAACATCCACCAGCTCCGTGATGTCATGGAGGAGTGGAAAGACTCCAGTGGCATCCCGTGAAGCTCTGGTGAACTCCATGCCCAAGAGGGTTAGGGTAGTGCTGGAAAATTGGGGTCACACTTAGGGGTGTACTCACTTTTGTTGCCAGCGGTTTAGACATTAATGGCTGTGATTTATTTTGAGGTGAGAGCAAATGTACACTGTTGGCCCCCTTTCACACCTGCGGACCGTTCAGATACGCTTGTCAGTTTTTTCAGGCGGATCTGAACGGGCGCTCCATGTATCTCTATGGAGCGTCGGATGTCAGCGGTGACATGTCTGCTGACACCCGATCAGCCCCATTCTGATCCTCTCTGCTAAAATGTGTCGGATGCAAACCCTATTTTGCATCTGTCTGGTGGACCGGATTGTATGAACATGAACAAACTGTTTGTTTATTTTCATCCAATCCCCCATAGAGGAGAGGGGTGTACTTTTGTGAGATGGTGTGTGTGTGTGTGTGTGTGTGTGTGTGTATATATACCCCGCTTTAAGTACACTCGCGAGTAAGGACATACCCGCAAGTGTATGTAAAGTGCCTTAGGGTCCTTTCACACGTGCGGACCGTTTCGTCTGTTTTTTCATACGTCCGTTTACGGACTGCAATGCTTTCCAATGGGTTAGCGTACGTTAGCGGATGAGCATCCGCTAACGTCTGTTAACATCCGTCTCCGTTAAGCTCCGTTTTTTTGGACGGAAGAAAACCCTATTTTCTTTATCGTACATCACGGGACACAGAGCAGCATAGCCATTACATATGGGTTATATAGTGTACCTTCAGGTGATGGACACTGGCACTCTCCGACAGGAAGTTCCCTCCCTATATAACCCCCACCCATAGTGGGAGTACCTCAGTTTTTTCGCCAGTGTCTTAGGTGTTGGTGCACGTTGAAGGTTGTGCCTGCAGTTTGTCCTTGGGACCAGGGCCAGCCGACCGGATCCGTCCAAGGTGCTTCATAGCCAAAGTGGACGGTACCCGGGCCCCAATTCGTGGATGGGGTTTTGCCTATAATGCCTCTCCTTGGAGGGCTGGACTCTGGGTTCCAGGACTGGGTTTTTTAACCTATGAATACCTGCTGCCAGTAGTGCTGTATAGGTCCAGGTGTGTGGTGTTCCTGACTTGGACCCCGGTCCCTGAAGGTCTATGACCATACCCACGGTGAAGGGGGAAGATTGGGCCTCTTGCATGAGCAATACCCTGCGGCGTGGAAAGGTAAGCGGGGGGCCTACGGAACTTGGTTTGTCAGTGGGCTCCCCACAGGGGGACTCTGGGGGAAAGCCTTTTTATGCCTCTGTGCATGGGCTAAAGAGAAACCACAAAGTCTGCATGACTGGATGACTCAAACACCCAGGTATACTGTTCCTCTGGCTGGGCTAATAGACTGCTGCTGCTGCTACAAGGTGTTTTTTGCTCCATGAGATGTAAAAGGGGAGCATGTCAGGTAAAATACTTACTTCCTGATGTCTGTGTGTGCTTCCAGCAGCTCCTGGGCTCCTCTCCCCACATGGCTTCCTGCTTCCTGCAGAGCGGCGTCGGGAGCGCGCACGCGCGCGTGCGCGCGCACTGTTATAGGCGCCGACGCTGCGTGGAGGGGGCGGGGGACGCCCGGGGAGTTCCCTCCCCTCTGCACATCAGAGGGGAAAACTCTATTTAGCCTGTCAGTCGGCTGAAGGCTGTGAAGGGACACGGAGCAGCGATGCTGAGCTGAGCAGGATAGGTTTGCCTATGTTATGCCGACACAGTGACACCTAGTGGCCGTTTTTTTGTACACACCTTGCTAAAGAGCTGTTTAAGCTCATATTTTCTCTGGAAAGCCGGTGTACTAAGTAGCAGTCAGAGTACTTTTATTATTAGGTACTCTCCTAGCCCAGCATTAAGGGAAGCAATATTAGGATGTGATTAAGCCCTTGGGGCTCAATATTGTTTTCTCTTGTTAGGTTTTGGGAAGTTTAGTTTCTGTCTAACATTACCCTAGCCTAATTTTTTCCTCATTTATGTAAATGTGTGTTTTCCTCCAGCTATTACAGTTAGTTGTATATTAGCGGAGTATCTCAGATTTGTTTATTATGGCTCCTAAGGGTGCAGGGAACGCTAAAAATGCTAAAGGTGTTAAAAAGCCGAAGGGTTCCCCATCGGGCTCGGAGGATATTTCCCAGAATCCACCTGCCCCTACCTCCCCGGAGGATCCGGAGGTTGCTGCCCTGGGTGAGCCATCGGGGTTGCTAGGTGCTATGGCGGGCCCTATTCAACCAACTCCTTCCTATGTCACGGAAGAGATGTTAGCCTCCACCTTGGGTGGATTTGAAAAAAGGATGGCCGCTCTTATTACGGCCTCTTTATCCGGGAGAAGCGGGCTAGATCCCCGTCTCCCAGGTTTGAATCTCCTGAGGAAGATGTCCTTTCCACTGAGGAATTGGAAGATACAGGAGACCAGGCTGAGGATCACCTGGACCATTTAGGTTCTGAGGATTCTACTATAGAAGAACCTTTTTCAGCTTCTCACGCAGAAAAATTGTGGGTTCAGTCCTTAACGGATATGGTGCGGTCAGCCTTTAAAATGCCTTTGCCTCAGCCTCTGGCTTCCGCTGTTTCCTCATTGGGCTCCCTAAAAGCGCCCCAAGCCAACCTGGTGTTCCCGGTCCATCCTTTGTTAAAGGACCTGATATTTCAGGACTGGGTTAAGCCAGACAGGATTTTTTTGCCTCCTAAAAGGTTCGCAGTTATGTACCCTTTAGAGGAGGAGTTTTCAAAAAAATGGGCTGTCCCCACTGTTGACGCAGCCATATCATGTGTCAATAAAGCTTTAACGTGTCCAGTGGACAATATTCACATGTTCAAAGATCCTGTGGATAAAAGGCTTGAGACCTTACTGAAGGCATCCTTTGCCACAGCGGGGGCAGTGGTCCAGCCAGCTGTAGCTGCCATTGGCGTCTGCCAGGCTTTAAAAGACCAGGCCAAGCAGGCCCTAAAGGACCTCCCGGCTCAACAGGCTCAGGACTTGGCCGACCTACCTAGAGCTTTATGTTTCGCGGTAGACGCTATCAAGGATTCAATCCAACAGGCGTCCCGCCTATCCCTGTATTTGGTTCACATGAGAAGATTACTTTGGTTAAAGAACTGGTCTGCAGAAACCCCCTGCAAAAAGCTCCTTACAGGATTCTCCTTTCAAGGAGAGAGATTGTTTGGAGAAGATCTTGACAAATATATTCAAAAGATCTCTAGTGGTAAGAGCACCCTCTTGCCGGTTAAGAAAAGGTTCTGGGGTCCCTTTAAGCGTCCAACCTCTCCAGTTCCAGGGCCCTCATTCTCTAGGCAGTATCGACGGCCTCCTGGACGCGCAGCTGCAAACAGGCCACAAGGCCAACCTGCAGGGAACAAAAGACCGTGGAACCGTAAGCCGGTTAAGGCTGCCCCTAAGGCAGCCTTGTGAAGGGGCGCCCCCACTCTCTCGAGTGGGGGGAAGACTCCGGTTGTTCTCGGAGTTGTGGGGGGCCAAAGTTACCGACCAATGGGTTCTGTCCTCAGTGACTCAGGGGTACAAGCTGGAGTTTCGGGAGTTCCCCCCTCCTCACTTTCAAACGTCAAGACTTCCAGGCGACCCTCAGAGACAGGCATCGCTTCTGTCCGCCCTAGAGCGACTCCTATCTCAAGGAGTGATTATGGAAGTACCAGCAGGGGAGCAAGGACAAGGGTTTTACTCAAACCTCTTCATTGTCCCGAAGCCAAACGGCGACGTCAGGCCTATACTGGACCTAAAGTCATTAAACCGCTTTTTAAGAGTCCGGTCCTTTCGAATGGAGTCCATTCGTTCGGTGGTGGCCGCCCTCCAAGGAAGGGAGTTCTTGGCCTCCATCGATATAAAGGACGCATACCTGCACGTTCCGATATTCCCAGGTCATTACAAGTATCTGCGTTTTGCCCTAAACTATCGGCATTTTCAGTTCGTGGCTCTTCCGTTCGGACTAGCCACGGCCCCTCGGGTTTTTACGAAAATCCTGGCCCCCGTGTTAGCCATCCTAAGGGAACAGGGCATTCTGATCATGGCCTACTTAGACGATCTTCTGGTAGTCGACCACTCAGCGGCCGGCTTAAATCGGGCAGTGTTGCTAGCAGTAAACTGCCTAGAGTCCCTGGGTTGGGTTCTAAACCGGGACAAATCGGCCCTACAGCCCACAAGAAGGTTGGAGTATCTAGGTCTGATTTTAGATACAAGACGACAACGGATCTTCCTGCCCCAGTCCAGAGTGGACTCGATAAGGGAGTTAATCCACTTAGTCCTAAGCAGCACAAGGCCATCTATACGCCTCTGCATGCGCCTGTTGGGAAAGCTAGTGGCCACCTTCGAGGCAGTACCCTATGCCCAGATCCATTCTCGGAGGCTACAGAGAGCGATTCTCACGGCCTGGGACAAAAGACTCCAGGCCTTGGATCTTCCCATTTCCCTTCCCTATGCGGTAAGTCTGTGTTGGTGGCTAGTCACAAAAAATCTTCTGAAAGGAAGATCGTTCAGTCCCCCCTCATGGAGGATAGTAACCTCGGATGCCAGCCTATCAGGCTGGGGTGCAGTCCTAGACGATTTAACCCTACAGGGGAAATGGTCAAGGGCAGAATCAGCCCTACCCATAAATGTCTTAGAGATCCGAGCAGCTCGGTTGGCTCTTTTGGGCTGGACGGAGGTTCTGCAGGGCTCCCCAGTAAGGGTACAATCCGACAATGCCACTGCCGTAGCTTATATAAACCACCAGGGTGGCACCAGGAGTCAGGCAGCCCAGAGGGAGGCAGATCGGATCTTTTTATGGGCAGAAGCCCATGTCCCCTGCATCTCAGCTATCTTTATCCCCGGGGTAGACAATTGGCAAGCGGACTTTCTCAGCCGCCAACAGATGTCCCCAGGGGAGTGGTCCCTCCACCCCGAAGTGTTCCAGGACATTTGCCGGAAGTGGGGTACCCCGGAGGTGGACGTTATGGCGTCCAGATTCAATGCCAAAGTAGCAAAGTTTGTCTCCCGAACGAGGGATCCATTGGCCTGCGGCACGGATGCCTTGGTGTGCCCTTGGCATCAGTTTGCGCTAATCTATGCCTTCCCTCCAATACGGATGCTACCCCGTCTTCTTCACAGAATTCAAAGGGAACGCAAGCCAGCGATTCTAGTGGCCCCAGCGTGGCCCCGAAGACCTTGGTACTCCTTGATAAAAAGGATGACCGTAGAGGAGCCTTGGGTCCTCCCTCTACGTCCGGACCTCCTCTCACAAAAAACGGAACGGACGTTAGCGGACGATCCGTTTAACATTCGATCCGCTAACATCCGTTTTTCATCAAAATATGTAATAAAAATAAAGTTCTAACAAAAAAAAACGGATGACAAACGGATGACAAACGGATGACAAACGGATGACAAACGGATGACAAACAACTGATCTAAAAAACGGTCCGCATGTGTGAAAGGACCTTTAGAAGTACTGTACAGACATTTTGCAGCCGCAGTAGAAGGAGCTGAAGCTCCGAGAGCATAGCCCGCCCTGTTCCAGTGTGCCCCTGACACCCCCACTACAGCCCCTGAGACATCAACTACAGCTCCTGACACCCCCACTACAGCCCCTGACCCCCAAATATACCCTAGAGTTGAAAAAAGGTATAGTTTCACTATAAGTACATTTTCGTTTTACATACATGCTCTGGTCCCATTGTGTACTTTAAAAGTGGGGTATGCCTGTGTGTGTGTGTATGTATGTAATGTATGTATGTATGTAATATATGTATGTATGTTATATATATATATATTAGGGATGCACCGATTATCGGCGGCCGAAAATAGCATTTTTGGGTCCCTGCCGAAACACAGTAAAAATTGCCGATAATAAAGTTTTGGGTTGTACAATTTAGTTTACAAGAGGGGGGGTTCTTATGTACACGCAGACCGCCAGACACACACTCTGGCCGCCAGACCTGTACATAGCGTGAGCAGCGGCAGTGGCACTGTACAAATTGTGTGCCGACTGCCGATCGCGCTCCACCGGAGTTCTCCTAGCTCAGATTTCCTGATTTTTGGACTCCCCCCTACTCTTTGGACTCTCTTGGTATAGTCCAGCAGCGTGAGCCGCGTGACGTCACGGCCGGAGGCGAGGGAGGACTCGGAGCGCGCAGGGAGCTGTGTCGGAGCCTGTGTGCCTGTAATCACACTGCATGCCTAGGAGGAACCTAGCAGTGTACTAAAAGTAAGCAGCACAAAACCTTTAACTGTTAACTAACTGAGGAACTGAGGTGCCATTTTTTTCACAGTAACACAGTGAGGCTGCAATTGATATTTTTTTTTGGTAGTCAGATAAGGCAAGCATGGCTCAATAACATACAAACGTTTAACGTTTGTGTGTTATTGAGCCATGCTTGCCTTATCTGACTACCAAAAAAAAACATTAATTGCAGCCTCACTGTGCCATCACATACAACCACTGTGCCATCACACGTCACCACTGTGCCCATCAAACGCAGCCACTGTGCCATCACACGCAGCCACTATGCCACTGCCAACACACGTCACCACTGTGCCCATCAAACGCAGCCACTGTGCCATCACATGCAGCCACTGTGCCATCACATGCAGCCACTGTGCCATCACATGCAGCCACTGTGCCAACACACGTCGCCACTGTGCCCATCAAACGCAGCCACTGTGCCATCAAACACAGCCACTGTAACCATCTATTATTGCCACTGCCAGTTTGCCCCATCAATTGCCACCACTGTGCCCATCAAACGCAGCCACTGTGCCATCACACGCAGCCACTATGCCACTGCCAACACACGTCGCCACTGTGCCCATCAAACGCAGCCACTGTAACCATCAATTATTATTGCCACATCGATTGCCGCCAAAAAATTGAAATAGGGGGAAAACAAAGAAAATTAATTTTCGGTTTCGGACTGAATTTTTTTTTTTATTTCGGTTTCGTTTCGGTTCTGAAATTTCCATTTCGGTGCATCCCATATATATATATATATATATATATATATATATATATATATATATATATATATATATATATATATATATATATATATAAAAATAAATTTAGTCTTATTTTAGAATTATTTGCGTTACTGTAGATAAAAATACATTTTTATTTGTCTCATTTATAAGAACAAGTAAAATTACATTTCTATTATTAGCATGGCATCCATAAGTAATGGCTTTGTTTTTATATTGCACAGCTTTTTTTTTTTTTTTGCATAAATTAACAAAATGAAATAACAAATTAGAATAACATTTTAACATTGTATTAACTGAGGGTTAATGGGGGTTGAATAGGAAAACGAAAGTCCTTTTTTTTTTTTTTCTGACATTATATGCAGGTCAAAGGTCACCATTTTGATCTGCTATTAAAAAGGCCTCATGCACACTTGAGCTCAAAAGTGTCTGTTTTACAGGCATTTGAGTTTTGGCTGAAAAATCTCATACATGCGTCTCAATGCTTGTTACTACATTGTAATGTCTAGAATAAAAATATTCTGCCCATTAGAATGCATTAAAGTGGTGTAAACCCCATTCGTGAAATCTGACCTGTGCACACGTCTGTAGTGTTTACTTATCTCTCTCCAAAATCCCCTGTCTTTCTCCTGCTCCATTCTTCTGTTATCTGCATGGCTTCTGACAAGCTCTGACACGTCAGATAAAAGCAGTTGGAAATTTTGTTTCAGGAGGGTGCTTGGAGATGGATAAAACAATTTCTAACAGGATGTGCACTTTCTTAAGAATGTAGAAAGGGAAAGACAGCAGATATACATGTAAATCGTATGTAGGGAGATTTGTTTAATTTCTTTGTATCATCTGAGGCTGTTCACTTCACTGGGTATAGGAGAAGGTTTACATCCACTTTAACACTGGAATGCATTGACACCAGCTATTTAAAGCGGAGGTTCACCCTAATTTGCAAGTCAGCCTTAAACAAAAGGGCTGACTGTATCTTTTAACAGTTCGCTGTCCAAAAAAAATTAAAACCGCTTCCATACCTTATATTCAGCCTTCTGAACCAGGCACTTCCTGGTTTTGAGTCCCGCGGGAGTGGGCGTGTCGCTTTGGCTGCGATCGCCGCAATGATTCCTGGGATCACAGCGTGACGCTGCCCAGGAGAGGATTCTCTAGAACCCAGCTGTATCCCGGAAGTTTATCCTGCTGGGCTTCAGAGTGCCCACAATGAAGATGGAAACGTCCATCTGTCATTTTTATAAAATATATCTTTTCCGGGACCTAGACCATGCTGGCGGCTAGAAGATTAGCACACGAGTGTAGCAGATTGCCTAAGGTAAGAGCGCAAGAACGATATAAAAAAAAAACACATTCCCGCGGAACCCCCGCTTTAAGTGGTTGTAAGCTCCAAAAAACGAACAAACCTGCAAGACAAAGCTATAATGAGTTGGTATATTTTGCCTTTATGTAAATGAATATAGGACAACATGGTACTAATTCATCCTCCATGAACGCTGCATCTTTTCTACTATTCACTAAATACTTTTTTTTTTTCTGTAGCAGTTCTTTATTTCTATAAGTCGTCTGTTTTTGCTGCGGAAACGTTAGACAGGAAATCTCAAACTCTGTTTGGTTATTCCCATTGTAAGTAAGCTTTTGTTAATTCAGACATGGTCTCTTCCTAGAAGGAAGTCAGCTGGTAAAGCTTGACACCCCTCTATACATAGAGTATAACACTTCAGAATAAATGTATTTTGTGCAAGTGTTAATATTACCTACAGCTATAGTACCCACTGTGACTCATTTTGTAAGTATTGTTTAAATGACCTTTCTATTCCAGTTATCACATTTCCCCCTTAATGAAAATGTGCGGAAAATGACAATCTGGCTTCAGCTTCCTGATTTTCAGAAATACAGAGCCTGTATTGTATACTGCAGTGAGGATGTCTCATTGGTACCTGCATTACGCTAATAAATGCTCAGGGTCTGCTTACTTTCTGGAAAGCTGTTTTTTGTATGGTAAAGTATGTAAGGTGCAAAGCAATAGTATTTCAAGATGCTAGAGCAGGGGTCAGCAACCTTTTCCCATATTTCGGACACACACTCCCTTGCTGGTCTGCACGCACATGGCGTTATAGGAAGGTTTTCCCAGGGCACACCTAAATCATGATCATCACCTCTGTCAACCACACCACAATGATCCCCACTTGTTGTCCTCATACAAGGACAGACCTGTGATTAGTCAGTTGTTGCACTCATACTGAAGAGAGCTTAACCTAATATTTTAATATTGGGAAGTGTTCACACAAAACATCTTTTATATTTCCATTAAAGCCCCATTCACACCTGCTTGAATCTCAAAGCTCTCAACAAACAATCTTTTTTATTTCAATGGTGGCCATTTTCATAAAAGTGCTGAGGCACCTGTAATTTAGTGCCTGACTCTCTGAAAGCTACTTTTAAGGCAGATATGGGCATCGTTGAATGCCTGTAAACACGTGAATTAAAGTAGAACGATATTTAAAACCTTTTTTATTTACATTTTTTTGATGGAGTTAGACTGGGTTCACACTACGATTTTCCCGTCCGTCAGCCGCATACGATTTCAGTATTGAAAACGTACGGGCCCGGATGGGAAAACGTATAGATAGACAATGCATTGCAAATCATATGCACTCAGATGCATCCGGGTGCGTACGATTTGCTGGCAAAGCGTTTTTTAAACGTACGCAAAACCGTGTTCAACCACGGTTTTGCGGCCGTTTTTAAAACAGTATGGCAAACGCATACGTTTTTCTTTAACATTAACGTCAATGGAAAACGCACATATGTGCGGTTCCATACGTTCCCGTCCGTTTCAGCCGCATACGGTTTTTCATATAAATCGTATGCGGCTGACGGACGGGAAAATCGTAGTGTGAACCCAGCCTAAGGGAGGGTTCTAACGCCTGCAGGTTTTGCCACCTGTGTCCCGTTGGGGAGATTTCCCTTCACTTTTTGTCCCATAGCAAAAAATGGGAAATTGGAGAAAAATCTTCCAAAGTGAGGGATTCCCAGGATAACACTAGGGTCACTAAGACTAGTGGCCCCATTGGAAGATTTGCCCTCTACTATTACCATCCTGGGGTCAACCCAAAATGTGGGGTTTTCTTTTGCTGTCAATTTCGATAACGGTGAACAGGACATATAGAGAGGGTGGAGCTCCCCAACCAGGGAACAGGACAGCAATTAAAACGGACAGGGTTCTAATCCCCCTCCAACTCTTTCCAAAAAGTAAAAATAAAAACATATATTTTTATTTTTAGTTACACTTCAGGTGTTTTTTCAGGCTTGAAAACACATGTAAAACGCTTTTAAGTACATGTCTGAAATGCTCATATATGCACATAAAAAATCCTTAATCTTCAAATAAAAATGCCTGAAAAGATCGGAAAATTACTGCTCAGGTGGGAATGCAGCCTGATGTGTATTAAGTGGGGAAACTGGATGTACAGTTTTAATGTGATCCCTAACCCGGTTTTTCATGGCTTAGTTGTACTGTGTCTGGCCTGTAGGTCAGCTGCCCAAGTGCTTCTAAGTCCTGGTTCACACTAGTGCAGTCCGATTTCCAGTGCAATTTTTGTCGCTTTCACTAGTAAAAAAGGTTAATTTTTAAATATTGTGAAAGATAATGTTACGCCGAGTAAATTTGATACCCAACATGTCACACTTCAAAATTGCGCCCGCTTGTGGAATGGCGTCAAACTTTTACCCTTAAAATTCTCCATAGGCGATGTTTAAATAATTGTACAGGTTGCATGTTTTAAGTTACAGAGGAGGTCTAGTGCTAGAATTATTGCTCTCGCTCCAACGATCGCGGCGATACCTCATATATGTGGTTTGAACACTGTTTTCGTATGCGGGCGCTGCTCACGTATGCGTTGGCCTCTGCACGCGAGCTCGTCGGGATGGGGCATTTATTAAAAAAAAATTGTTCATTTATTTTACTTAATGTTATTAATTTTTACAGTTTTAAAAGTAAAAATAAAAATTTGGGTCACTTTTATTCCTATTACAAGGAATGTAAACATCCCTTGTAATAGAAAAAAGCATGACAGGTCCTCTTAAATATGAGATCTGGGGTCAAAAAGACATCACGTCCTCATATTTAGACTAAAATGCAATAATAAAAAAAAAATTCTCATTTGAAAAATATTACAAAAAAAATGCCCTTTAAGAGCTATGGGCAGAAATGAAGTTTTTGACGTTGCTTCTGCCCTGCCATGGGATTGGAGACAGGCCCCTTTCCCACCGCTGATAACGGTGATCTTGCAGTGATTCCGCAGCAGAGACCACCATTATCTTAAACTGGACTGCCGCCTTAAAAGATGGATACTTTGGTTATGTCAGCAGCTGCTGCCATAACCATGATATCCCCCTTCAAAGTGCAGACGTATATAGTTGTAAGGTGGTCCGGAAGTGGTTAAAGAGCAACTGTCATCTCTGGCCCACTTTTGACTCACCGATAATCCCTTTTCATTTTAAGGCCCCTTTTACGTGATTTTTTTTACACGTGATTTTTTACACATGATTTTTTACACAATTTAAGGGAATGCCTGTGTAAACATGAGGTCTATGGAACTCAACTTGCATCAAAGTCGGGCAAAAGTAGTACAGGGACTCCTTTTTGAAGTCGCACAGATATGAATGGTACTCATTGTAAATCATGAGGTACGATGTGTCATGCAACTTTGCAGTCCCAAGTCGCAGAACAAGTCGCACAAGTGTGAAAGTAATGGGACAGCTGGTTATGCGGCAATGGGGAGTTATGTGGCGGCAGCAGGTGAGTGGATGTCTGCTAACAGGTCCTGACATGATGGATCTGAAATGACAGGTGCTCTTTAAATGTAAGTACACATTCTTGCTGGTAGTTAGAATCTTTAATATTTGCAAGCAAAATGTAGATTTCCTATTTAGAAAAATAAGCTTTTAGTTTGGTGAAACGGCGATATCAGAACTGATTCAATCATACAGTTTGTAGTGTACATAGATTTGCAGAACGATGAGATAAAAAAAGTTCAGGTAAATTTCTCATGGTTACTGTGAAACTCTGTGATTGCTTCAATGCAGTGCATGTTATCTCTGCTTGCATTCATTGAATGAGTTTAGCAATAATGTAAATATTGTAGAATATACAGCCTCATGCTACATAACTAAGCTCCCTTTCATGTTGAATAAACTAAATTATTGATTTATCTTAAATGGAAAACCCTCTTTCGATTTTTTTACTCCAAAAACATTTTATTAAAATGTGATAAACTATGATTTTTATCCACCCTGGATGTAAAAACATTGGTGTGTGGCAGCTCCTAACAACCAACATAAATAGCAGACAAACATGCATTTATAGTGCTACTCCATTGAAATCTGTGGAGCACTACATTACACCAGAGTAGGACAAGCACCCTCCCCAAGTTGCATTTCCTAGCGTTGCTCATTGATGTGAATGGGCATTGTGGAAAACAATATGATTTCCATTGTGATGCCATTCTGTGTGACTGAAGTCGCATCTGAAATTGCGATAGTGTGAACGGGGTCTAAATCATCTGTTATAAAGTAGGCCATACGTTTATGCAAATGTATTTTCTTCAATCACACATTGAAGCAAAGAAAATAATTTGATTCCCCCCTCATCGGTTAATCCCTCCCGTTGCGCCATTGTATTCTGACAGCGGAAGCTTCCCAGCCATCGTAAGATCAATTCCAGCAGCTATAGCCACTGGCGGTCATTGTGAAAAGAAAGTTAAGTCTACTTGAGTACAGTCAGCCTGCCTATGGATGGATTGAAATTCTTCCAGTTCCTGCTGAACTGGACACATTTCTATCAGTCAGACCAGCTTAAAGGGCCACTAAAGGAATTTTTCTTTTTAGCTAAATAGCTTCCTTTACCTTACTGCAGTCCTGGTTTCATGTCCTCATTGTTCATTTTTGCTTTGATGTTGCTGTAATTCTGCTCTGTTCTGGACACTTCCTGGTTGTCTGGCTCCTTATGAAAAAAGTCATGGGAGAGTTTAGTTTCATTTTTCTAGCCATGACTCTCTGGCACTGTCCAGCACAGAGGCATGAAATAACTTGCAAAGACTAAACTAGTTTCACTTTCGTTTTTGCATCTAGGAGGTACATTATATGATTGATTTTTATCTATTTTTAATCGTTTTTAAAAGCAATCAGTTAACTATTATGTCTCTATACCCTGTAAACAGTAATTTCAGCAAAAAAAAAAAAAAATGTTTCCTTTAGTGATCCTTTAAGTCTGTTCTGTGATGGGCGGGGGTGGGGGAGCAAGGAGGAAACCTGTTCACTCACAGATGTGGATTCAAAGGCAGAGATGAATAAAGAGTGCATTTTTCACACATAAAATGTATCTTGTAAACTCACTGCACTACAGACTAGATAAATATTGGATACACTTTACTACAATTGTCAATGAGAAACCTCAAATGTTTTGTTTACACTTTGATTTTCTTGCTGCCATTGAAAATGGCTTTGTGAGCCCACCATGGTACCTGTGCCTTTTTGGTTCTTGATCCCTATGCTTGAGGTATGTGCAGGAGCTTGTTGGCTCTGACATTTTCAGTGCATTTGCCCTTATTAAATTTTAATTTAAAGCAGTAGTAAAGGTTATTTTTTATTTTTATTTTGTTAAAAGAATAGATCTGCTCTATGCAATGGTATTGTGTAACTGCACTTTTTATTTTTTCTTGCACATTTTAATGCAATAAATAAGGCAGCCTGTTGTGCGTTGTGTTTTTTTTTTTTTTTAACGAGCTGCCCTCTGCAACAAACTCCTGCTCTTCTTCTCTTTTTTTTTTTTTTTTTTTTTTTAACCTAGAGCTTGGTGGGTTTTTTTTTTCACTCCGCAAAATTTCACATTTGCTGGCTGTCTGTGTTTGGGGTGTCATTTGTTATTGGCACTGTAAGCATGATGCACTGCTTTTGTGTGTTTCAGTTATGCACAGAAACCTGCTTCTGTGTGCGTTCCTGAAACATTCGGATGTGAATGTACCTTTTATTGTGCACGATTATCTTCCAGGACGTTTATACTGTTTAATGACACAATGGGCGTTATTTACAAAAGGAAAATCCACTTCAAGTGCACTTGGAAGTGCAGTCGCTGTCAATCTGAGGGGGACATGCAAGGAAAATAAAAAACAGCGTTTTAGCTTGTACATGATTGGATGATAAAATCAGCAGAGCTTCCCCTCAGATTTACAGCGACTGCACTTCCAAGTGCACTTTCAGTGCAAAGTGGATTTGCCTTTAGTAAATAACCCCCAATGTTATGTGTAGTCTAAACACATTTCCTTTGCTATGATGTATACAATTTTTTTCATTTAACTTGTCTTATAGTTTATAATTTGTACAGTTGTATGTACAATTATGTGACTGTATAATAAGCTGTACATCAAATGTGGTCCAGCGCCAGTTCTTTCAGTTTTCCACTAGATGGCGATAGTTCTGCATTTAACACATACACAGAACTTTTATCTCAGGCCAAACAGACCAAATGTGAATGTTTCATTTTTGACAATCTTTTTTTTTTTTTTTTTATAAAGATGCTTATACTCAATCGCTATGTAAAATCATTTAATACGTGTAGTTTGGCATGAGTGATTGCCTTGCGCCTTTTCCCTATGACTCTGCTGAGATCAGGTGGGAACCAAACGCACATTGCTAGTTAGAGATCTGAAATAAGCATGGGGAGAGTAAAAGTATCTTGGTACAATTTTTCACTTAAAACAAAAACACATTTTTTACTGCTCTTTCCCTTTGTGTGACAAAAGCTTTGTTGATTGGTGCTTGTTGATGCTGGTTAGACAGACATTTTCAAGCAAAGACAAAACAATGCCTGTGTTTTAGGTTCTTCTAGAAAAAAAAAATTATAATTCTTGGTGTTCTCTCCAGTGAAGGTAATGGTCTGTTTTCCTTTAAACTGTAATTTAAAGCTGAACTCTAATGGTAGGGATGACTGAGCGAGCGACTTACAGTGATCTCAGTACTCCAGTCAGTTTCAGTGCTGGATGGTCAGAATTTACAGCTCTGTATGGGATGTATAAAAATAAAGGTTTTAAACATTGAAGCAGCAGACAGACATGGGACAGACTTCAATAGGGGTCATTTCTTTTCTTTTTTTTTTTTTTTTTTGCAAATGTATAAAAAATTGTTTCTCTTTTATTCATGGACAGACGCAGTCTTAATCTTGACAAAGTGGGTATTAGCCTTTCTTTAGGAGTGACTAGGCAGAAAGTGTTAACAACTTCAAAGCTGAACAGCCAGGGGGCGGTCCTACTGGCTATATTCCCTCAGCCTGCACTAAGCAGCTCCAGTTTGTCAAAAGCAGTACAAACTTAAACCGTTTGCCTAATGGTTTCTTTCATCCCCTTCCTGCCCTGGCCAATTTTCAGCTTTCAGCTCTGTCGCACTTGGAATGACAATTTCGCGGTCATGCACTACTGTCCCCAAATATAAAAATTCTTCTTGTGGTATTTAATTACCATTGTGCTTTTTAATGCATTTTTTGCTAAATACATGAAAATAGACCAATTATATTTAAAAAAAAAAAAAAAAAACGTATTTTCTGTTAAATTTTGTAAATAAGTAAGGTTTTTTCTTCACTAATGTCTGATTTTTGAAAAGCCTATGGCGTGTGAACACACCCAAAAAACTCCACCCGGTGCAGAAAAAATGTGCACACACATAAAGAGTGTTCACAAAAATGTGCAGACGGGTGCAACGTCAAGTAGTCCTCCAGTGAAGAGCGACCCAAACCCTGATCCCCCGGGGCGTTAGGCTCCAGACGGGGACTGAGGTACTGTGGTCCGAGTAACCGAAGCCGACACGGACCCAACTTCCTCGGAGGGACTGCCGAAACAGAACCCTCCCCAGTACTAGGTGGGGCTCCCCCGAAGGGAGACCCCATGAGAGCAGGCGAACTAAGCCAGAAGGCCATGTCCACCCACTCCCAAGACGTTCAGGGCTGGCCCGAGGACCCGCACCCTACTAATCACACAGTGACAAAACGTGCACAACAAAAAAAGACAGAAAAGTGACAAACACAGGCTTAAATAAAATAAAGTGGGGGAAGGGATAGTGGAGAGGAGAGTGAAAGAAGTGGCCATTGTGGTGAAACAATGACCAGGCCCTCCGGCCAGAAATAAAAAAATTCCTCCAGTCCTAGCCAAAAGGCCCGGCCCAGGAGGCAGGTGCTAAAAAAAGCGTGTATCTGGTGCAGTGACCGTGGTATCTTAAATCAATGTGTCCCTCACACACAGTGATCTTCAGATACCCCTGGATTGCCACTCCAGGGGCACATGCACCATAGGCTTTTCGTTCCATATCCGACCCCCCGACCGGCCAGTGCAGCCCTCCACCCCTGCCAGCCAACCCGGCGGATTTGCATGGTCCTACCCCGTCGTATCCCAGGGCATTACCAGCTCTTCCTACCGGATCGCTGACAGAGATGGCACTTACACCAGCCAGCCAGAAGGCCAGACTAGAACTCGGAAAAGGCCAAGACCAAGCGCAGTACTCATCCTCACCAGGAGCACCCTTCCAGATGGCTCAGACTCAACCATGGGCCGGCCCCCAGTATTCTGTCGGGCAGCACAGCGTAGTCCCTGCTGAAACCATCCTTCCAGGTGCAATGACGTCATTGGATTGCATCCACCCTCCCCATGTAGGAGGTGCTTCAGCGCTCCGCTGACAACTGATAAGGACAGATACCACACCCAGCCAAAAGGCCGAGAAGCGGCAGGGAAGACAACCGCGATCAGCACGGCCTAGAGTGTGCAATAGCCGTGCCTCGCCCTGGGAGAACCACCTTCATGATCATGTTGTCTCCCCTGCCAGGTAAGTAATGTCTGATGAGACTGCTTAAACTAGCACTGGTAGGGTCTCATTGATGCGGCGGCACTGGTAGGGCCGCAGTGATGAGGCAGCACTGATAGGCACTAATGGGTGGCCACACCAGCTGTCCGGGGGTGGGGGGGGGGGGGTAGCGGGCTCTTGTGCTGCCCAAACCAGACTTTGAGCTGCAGTCAAAACCCATCTAGGGGGAACCCAGAGTGCCCGGGGATCCCTACGAGGTGGTGTCTGGCTCATGGCCATTGCTGAGCTTGTTCAGAGCTGCCAGTTCTTGCTGCAGGGAGTCTACCTGGACAGCTCAATCTAGACCAGCACCCAGCAGGAGGCACTAGAGCCGCACAGGTGGACTTCCTGCCAGGGATTCTGCTCCGCCCCTGTAAACTCCGCTCTTCCCTGCCTCTCCTACAACCCCACATCTGCCCTAACCCGCCATTCAGTCTCGCCCCTCTTCTTTAACCAAGCTTCACAGCGCTGCCTTTCCCACCCCTGGCATCAGAAAACACATGCTACACACACTGACAACAGCCCAGGTGCAAGGCTACGTTCTCTAGTCCAGTGATGGTGAATATTGGCACCCCAGATATTTTGCCAATACATTTGCCATGATGCGCACGTACACTGTAGAGTGCAGTAGCACTATAGAAAATGTAGTTCCAAGACATCTGGGGTGCCAAGGTTTGCCATCAATGCTCTAGTCACATTGGCATTTGTGGAGCCCTGGGGGGGGGGGGGGGGGGGAATAATCTGTGTTGATATTTACATCCATAGCTCAAAACTGCTGAGGCACCATGATTTAAGCAGTTCTTGTTTCTGATCCTCTTCACAGTCCAGGAAGTAGATGCTGATTTTTGGACAATGCCTGAACAAAGAAGGTGCTGACTTCTGGAGAAAAAAAACGGCAACATAATTGGCAGGGGAAGGACTATGATCTTGGTGAAAAGTAATGGGTACCGGTGATAGTTACACCTTCTTAACATTGAGGCACTTAATGTAAAAAATATACTTAAAGCGAAGGCCACTTTAGTCCTTAAAGGAAAACGAACATTCTCTGACAGTTCAGTCTGATTATCAAGCTCTCTGAAAGCACTACAAGGTGGCAAATCTTTACACTCTTTTGTCACTTGTTTGTATAAGTTTGTACAGCTTCCTAATCCTGAAAAAGATGGCATATAGCCTTCAGCACAGTTATCTATTACCTTCTTACTTCCTCTGTGATCATTGGAGCAGGGCTACAGTGATGAGTTATAGCACTTGTTGTCAAGGCCGGGACAATTGGTGGGCCGGAGGAGCTGGTGCAATGAGTCGCAGGGATGAGGGTGCTCTGACCCTAAGCACGGGGAGGGGGTGCAGTATGGCATCTTTGCCCTGGGTGCTGGATGACCTTGTTTTGGCACTGTTTATTATAAAGGGGAAAAGTTACAACTTTTCTATCACTGTATAGACAGCAGTGATAAGGGGTCCAAACCCCTCCTCTGTACAAAAGAAAGTTAGACTTCCGTAGGCCTGGACATCCACGGAAGACAACAGTGGTGGCTGATCGCAGGATCCTCTCTATGGTAAAGAAAAAACATTTAAAACATCCAGGTGAAGGACACTCTCCAGGGGGTGGGCGTATCATTGTCAAGGTTTACAATAAAGAGAAGACTTCACAAGCGCAATTTCAGAGGGTTCACCACAAGGTGCAAACCATTCATAAGCCTGAAGAATAGAAAAGCCAGATTAGACTTTGCCAAATAAACCTCTAAATAAGCCAGACCAGTTCTGAAAAAGCATTATTTGGATGGATGAAACGAAGATTAATCTGTACCGGATTGACAGGAAGTAAAAAGTGTTGAAGACTTGGAACAGCTCATGATCCAAAGCACACAACGTCATCTGTAAAACATGGTGGAGGCAGTGTGATGGCATGGGCATGCATGGCTTCCAGTGGCACTGGTGTTTATTGATGTGACAGAATCAGCCGGATGAATTCTGCAGTGTTTAGAGATGTACTGTCAGCCCATATTCAGCCAAATGGTGATTGGACGGCGCTTCACAGTACAGATGGGTAATAATTCAAAACACACTGCAAAAGCAACCCAGGAGATTTTGAAGGAAAGTAAGTGGAATATTCTGCAATGGCCAAGTCAATCACCTGATCTCAACCCAATTGGGCATGCATTTCACTCGCTGAAGGCAAAACTAATGTCAGAAAGACCCTCAAACAACTGACGACGGCTGCAGTTAAAGCTGAAAGTTTGCACTTCAAATTTATTTGGATTGTTTCCTTTAATTTTATTCTGGTGACCTACAGAGCCAAGAGTGTGAAAATTGTGGCTGTGTCCAAAAAAAATATATATATATATATATATATATATATATATATATATATATATATATATATAATATACAGTGTGTGTGTGTGTGTGTGTGTGTGTGTATATGTATATATGTATATGTATATATATATATATATATATGTGTGTATGTGTATATATATATAAAAGCGGAGTTCCGTCTAAAAAAAAAAAAATTTAAGTCAGCAGCTACAAATGCTGCAGCTGCTGACATTTAAAAGAGGAACACTTACCTGTCCAGGGCGCCCGCCATGTCTTTATCCGAAGCCAATCCATCCCCTCAACTCTGGGTGCACCGGCATTGCTAGTAAAGGAATCGGGAAGTGAAGCCTTGCGGCTTCACAGCCTTGGTTCCCTACTGCGCATGCGTGAGTCGCGTTACGCATTCCCTCCCCCCTGAAAAGTGCTAAATGTGACACCGGAGGGGGGGGGGGGCAATCTGGACAGTGGAAGTTCCATTTTTGGGTGAACTCCACTTTAAGAATGTGTTTTTTTTAGGACAAAAAAAGTGTATTTGAATTTGTGGTACACATCCTTTACTGTAGGGTGTACCTGGTAAGGCTTAGTTTTACACTAAATAATTGTGTTGGCTATTTTAAAGGCTCCATTTCATGTCTAGAGGCTCTAGAGCAGGGGTAGGCAACCTTGGCCTTTCAGCTGTTTTGAAACTACAAGTCCCATGAGACGTTGCAAGACTGACAATCACAGGCATGACTCCTAGCGGCAGAGGCATTATGGGATTTGTAGTTTCAAAACAGCTGGAGGGCCGATATTGCCTACCCCTGGTCTAGGGGGAGCTTCTAGTTGGTTATATAGAGATATTTATTTTTTATTTTTGGTGAAGATACTCCATATACTGGATATATCTGTATATCTTCAACTTCTTTGGCTGGTCTCAAATGCGACCAACTGTGGTGCTTTCAGATCTCTGTTACTGTGTTGGTTAGCGTGCTACTGGGTTCCAGAGCCGAAGCGCAGCCTCTGGTGTGACCCAGTCTGTGAAGACTTAGGCAGTTAGTGAACCTTTTGGACGTGGTGAGGCTAGCCTGGCATATGACCTTCGGGCACTGGCTCTGCATTGCGGTGCCTTACAAAGCGCTGTACATTGTTAGCCACAGATCTTTCTCCAGGTCAAGTCCTTGCCACAGCTTCTATTGTGACAGTCTCCGAGGACTCCCGTAATGGGTAAGGTCAGTCGGGCCATTTTTTTTCCCTGACTATCTCTATTGTGGAATGAGTTCATGTGTTGAAGCATTTTGCATTATGAAAACTTAAAATGATAATAAATAATGCATCTCATTGTAAAGGCAGAAGGCTTTATATCTTGCATTAAAGCGGATGTGCCATGGGGAAAAGATATTAAAAGCCAGCAGCTACAAATACTGCAGCTGCTGACTTTTAATATTAGGACACTTACCTGTCCTGGAGTCCAGCGCTGATCGCAGCAGAGCACGAGCGATCGCTCGTCTCTCTGCTGCTCCCCCCGCCATCCACGCTGAGGGAACCAGGAAGTGAAGCGCTGCGGCTTCACTGCCCGGTTCCCTACGGCGCATGCGCGAGTCGCGCTGCGCCCGCCGATTGGCTCACACGCTGTGTGCTGGGAGCCGAGTGTTCCCAGCACACAACGGGCGACAGACGGGAAGTCAGAAAAACCCGTCTTTTGCCCGTAGCGTGTGGCCGGAAGTGGGTGCAAATACCTGTCTTTAGACAGGTATCTGCACCCCCCTCCCCCCTGAAAGGTGTCAAATGTGACACCGGAGGGGGGGAGGGTTCCGATCAGCGGGACTCCACTTTAGGGTGGAGAACCGCTTTTAGTTAAAAAGCCTTCTGTGTGCAGCAGCCTCCCTCAGCTCCCCTAATACTTACCGGAACCCCATCTCTGTCCAGTGATGTCCACAAGTGTCTCGCTGTCTGGGATTCTTTCTCCTGATTGGCTGAGACACAGCAGTTATGCCTAGTGGTGAGATGTGGGTCTTATTGACCCCATATCTCACTGTAAAGAGGTCCTGTCATGCCATATTCCTATTACAATTTTTTTTTTTTTAAAGTGCCCCTATCCCTGTGTGCTTGCATGCAGAAGCGAACGCATACGCAAGTCCCGCCCACATATGAAAACAGTGTTCAACCACACGTGAGGTATCACCGCAAACGTTAGAGCGAGAGCAATAATTTTAGCCCTCTGTAACTTAACATGTAACCAGTGTTAAAGTGTTGCCTATGGGGATTTTTAGGTACCAAAGTTTGGCGTCTTTCCACGAGCGTGTGCAATTTTGAAGGGTGACATGTTGGGTATCTATTTACTCGGCGTAACTTCATCTTTCACATTGTTTTTTTTAAAGCATTAAACTGTTCTTTCCCCAAAAAAACACATTTGAAAAATTGCTGCGCAAATACCGTGCAAGATAAAATGTTGCAATGACCGCCATAATATTCTCTAGGGTCTCTGCTAAAAAAACATATATAATGTTTGGGGGTTCTATGTAATTTTCTAGCAGATAATAATTTTTACATGTAGAAACAAAGTGTCAGAACTAGCCTGGGCCTGAATTTGTTAACAAATATCTGAATCTTTTAAGGGTCCCACTCATTCATGAGCACTAACGATGCCTCTGAGCTAATTACTGATGGCCAATGTGCCTATGCACATTCTGGCATTGAAACGGCTCTGTTCTTGGTGAGGAAATCGGGCAGTTGTATAACAGAGCCAGGATGCTGGAAAACTGTTGTGGGAACATTCCCTGCCTAGAAAGAACAGGACAAGAAGCCCCAAATCATACTCTGGCATATAGAATGGCTCATTACAGGTTCTCCGAAGCTGATATTTACATTTAATGGATATCATAGAATTTTTTTTTTTTTTTTTTTTGCATCAATCCAATATTCTATATAATTTGATGGAAATAAAGTCAACTGTTTGTAGCCCTGATACATTTGAAGTTTGCTTTCCCCAGAACTGCACAGTCACTGAGCCATACTACACTTTGCATGGCAATACTTAATCAGGGGTGACTTTTGGGCCGATGGAATTTTCTGGCTTGTCTTCTCACAGGCTGAAAGAAGCAGAACTAAAGCAAGATTGCTTCTGTCAGTCTGATGCTCCCAAGTGACTTGCTGTCAGAAAACCCTTTCCAGAGCAGGCACGTCATTCCTATGGTCGCCCTTTAAGGCATATTGTGTTGCCATAGTGACCGTGATGACTGCATTTTTCCCTGTCCCCTAGCAAGCTGTTTGTCTCTCTCCTGTTAAAATCCATAATGAAGTATTAAACATCAAATGGTAAATTTGGGTCAGGAGAAGCCTTTGCGTGTGCTCCGTCGCAAGGCTTTCTGGGAGAGAAGCGCGTCTGTTAGCTGCTTCCCCATCCTCTGTGCCTTGCAGCAGCAGTAAACTGCATCCTTCTTTTTTTTTTCATGATCTCTGGAATTGCCCAAGGCAGTTTTAAGAAGAACAGAGGGAATTCATCATATGTATTAGCAAGCTTTTGTCATCTTTTTTTTTTTTAATTCAAATGTTTTTATAATTTTGTGGTGCCTGAGATTTTTTTTTTTTTTCTGCTTCCTCCATCCTTCATTGGTGCTGCGCTTAGTCAATGCGTGAGAAATCCTCGCTGTGCGTAGAATAGGCATCTCATGAGAAGGGATGCAGATGAAGGCTGTCAGAGTAAGTGAGGGGAAGGCACGCTGCAAATGGAGCCAGGGATGCTAGAGATGTACACTGGAAAAGGCTGGGAATGGGTTGCACCACTAGTGTCATCCTTTTCAAAAGCATTTGCACAGTTCTAGAGAGGAATTGTGCTTATATCTGCAAACAGCAAGGAGAAAATAATGCCATCGACTATACAGTACAGAGCTTATCAAGAGAAGATTCTGGCTTCACACATTCATCACTGGTAAGTATGGTGCCTTATTACACATTGCCGTAACTAAGATGAGTTTTTCATATGAAAGCATTTTGATAATTCATTATTCTCGGTGTAAATCCCATTTTACTCTGCATGGTAGTGTTCTGCAAGGCAATTGATGAAATACCACATATGGTGGAATAAGCTCATTTAGACTTGCATGTGCATTGAAAAGACTGTGCGATATGATTTGTGACTGTTGCGTCCTGCCAACTTCTTTGCGTATTTCCTTTAAAAAAACATATGTATGTTCTCATGTAAAGTATCTCGTGTGAGCAGTATTCAGCTCTTGGCGTTTATAAATGACCGTATTTCACTTGGGCCAGTCTAGCAATGTTGCTGATCTAAATGTGTATATGTGTGTTGGATACAACTGTCACATGTCTACTAGAGTGCTGTGATATATTTTTGTTGTCTTGGACATTTTTTATGAATGGGGATTGTATTAATTCTGTGGTGGTGAGCTCTGCTGTTCACGGAGAATAAATAGGGAGCATGGCTAGGTGTGTCAGAATGTCAGTAAGCCAAAAGGAAGTGATTCTTAACAGGAGGATTGCTAGGAGTCCATTCATGTAAAATTGATCAGGGTTTGGTCAGCTGGTCGAACTACTATTGGATCTCTCCAGGACTCTAGAGGCGAAATCACCCCAGGCGTACCGCTATCTAAATGCTGCAGCCATTAGGGAAATGTCTCCATGTGGAATTGTTTTCCTACATATTACATTTGAGTAAAAGCAGTGATTATAAAGACACTGCTGCATAGGAAAGCAGAACGGGTGTTCCCATGGAAAGGTTTTGCTGGGTGAGCCTTGTAGGAAAGGTAAGCCAATGGGAAAATCAAGCCACCAGCATCCACCCATAGCTGAAGGATTGGTTTTGGGCTTTCTGACTTTTTATCATGCAGTTAAAGTGATATGATATGATTTGTATATCACCCACCCATAAATAAAAGGCACAACATTTGTGTATAGATATATAAAACAGGATTTCAAATTTACGCTTTTCCCTTTTTTATAAGCGATCACATTCTCTGTTCTCCGCTGCATAAGAGCTGGGGCAGGAAAAGCACACCGATCTTCCTAGTAAAAGGCTGTGCAAGGGGGTGCGTGTCAGAACAAGTCTGATCATTGGACGAGAGCAGGCTGAGTTCCCAGCATAGCTAGAGAACTGACCAGTGTGTTCTGCTTGGTGTGGTCAGTTTTTCAAGCAGATCAGATTGGATGTAGGTAGGTGTAAACAAACACATGTCCATTTTACACCTGCCGCTGCAAAGAGGAGAATGGAGGTTTCAATTGGTTTCGCTTGAAAAATGGACAGGTGGACCTGATCAGACCGTTTGTGGAAAAGGGACATGACTAAAACTGGGGAGTGTAAGTTCTGGAGCAGCTGTGCATGTTAGGCAATCTGCTTCTAATGGCTTGTTCAATTAAAGGAGTTGTAAAGGGAAAAATATGTTGCCTAAAATTAATGTCTGCAAGGTAGACAGAATAGTGTAATGATTCTGTTAAAAAATTAGAAAAATGCCTATTAAATTCCTTCATCTAGATCACCCCCGGCGTTCTAGTTTATGTTCTCTCGTTCACTTCCTGGTTTGCATCGCTCATTCATGTAAGAACTACATTTCCCAGTATGCATTGCGGCACGCCCAGTAATTCACACCTCCTTGAAGTCTCTAACATGTAGAGAGCGTCCTGGCGCACAGATGTAGTTCCCAGGAGGGGGTGAGCACATTACTGACCACCGCAGTAAAGCCTCCCGTCACAGTGGTCAGTAAAATCAGACAAGCAGGAAGTGAACAGAACAGAGAAGAAATAGAGCAACTTCTGAGCAAAAACGAACAATGAGGAAGTGAAAAGAGGAATGTCTGCAGGTAAAGGATGCTTATTATGAAAAAAAAATGTTTTCCTTTACAACCCCTCTTAAGCTTTGACAAAATAAAAAAAATAAAAAAAAACTGGAAGCTGATTGGTTTCTATGCAAAGCTGCACCAGATTTGGTAAATCAACCCTTCTGTCACTTTGCAACCCAGAATATCGCTTGATTTTAGGGTTGCACTGATATAATTTTTTAAGGGACAAGTACCGATACTTTTAGTAAAGTACTTGCCGATACGAGTACCGGTTTGCGGTGCAGTTGGCATCAATACAAAATAAATGAGCTAAGAATACCGCCACCGCGTATGTATGTGTATATGTGTATGTATATATGTGTGTATGTGTGTGTGTGTGTGTGTGTGTGTGTATATATATATATGTATGTATGTATGTATGTATGTGTGTGTGTGTGTGTGTGTTCCAGGACCCTGTGGGTATAGGACAGAAGTGATGTCAGCTTGGGGGTGGACTCTTGCATCTCCGCCAGCCCTGTGAGCACCTCCAGCACCCGTGATTTTTCTATCATTGGTGGAACCAGGACACCTAGGCAGGATTTGCATTTTATACATGCACACACTAAGGAGCAGTGGGGGAAATCGCATGCAAATCGGACAGGAACTGTACCGCATGCCTGTTCAAATCGCATGCCATTTTTAATTTTTTGCAGTTAAATTTGTGCCCATTCATTTTGTTTTAATGCAAATTGCATTGTAATGTATTGGAGCATTTTCACGAGCACTTGTGATATCGGCATTGGTGCATTCCTACCCCATTTTTCCGTAAGCACAGGCAGTGTTGATGGAGGATCCCTCCCGTGGATCCAGCAAGGAAAGGGAGCTGTCCCTGTCGGGAGAACACCAGGATTATTGCTAGCAGCTATATTTGCTTGCGAAAATCCAACGTGTTGATTGAACCCAAGGTTAGTTGTACCCAAGTGGTGACTCTTCAGCTAAGAAGCTGACCTTCCAAATGCTAATGGTAGATGCACGTCTGCTGCCTGCACCACAGAATGCCCCTCTGCAGTGAAATAAACAACATTTAGTTCAGTGGTGAAAACAGCTGTGGGGGGGGGGAGAGAGGTATATTCTATTCTCTTTTGCAGGGATAGCTATTTGGACCCATTTGATTTTAGTGACAGTCACCATAACTGAACTTTTAAAAGTCACATTACATTTTTTGTGCTATTGCATTTCCTTTGCATTTTTCTTTTTATATTCCATTTTTTTTTCACAGCTTTTTATCCTGTTTTCGTTCCAACGATTTGAAATGTTCACAATATTTGCCCATGTTTCTCTTTTAAAGGGACATTATAACCTAAGCTGAACTAATTAACAGATAATTAACATTGTATTATTTATGCTGTGAAAGAAGGCTAATGGCCACGTTTTGTTTTGGTTGGAGGGTCTTTTGGTTACTGGAGCATTTAGTTATGTGTGATGCTTTTAGCAGGTCTAGTAGTGTGCCCTCATTCAGAACTGATTACCAGGGCTAAATATTGTACATTATTAGCTGTGTGATGTTGGAAAGCAGCAATGAAGAGGAAAACGGAAAAAGCAATTAAACCTGAAAACTGTATGGGATTCCCTGATGTAAAGCTGCTTGGTTTGTGTTGGGTTAATCCTTGCTGAAAAATGATTGGAGTTTTGTGGAAGGTGGGGAATATTCTGTTTGCCTGTATGCTCCAGTAGACATGTGAGCTGATATTTCATCCTGATATGATCAGAGCTGCATATAGCTCCATACATGGCACGTAGGATGGTGTACTGCCTAGGTTAATGAAGCTGCTGACTACAGCCTATGGTGGGTGTTGGCTGATCTGTGCTTCACACTTTCCTTTTCCAGGCAGACTGAGGACACCAAATCCCATAGCCGTTTACAGACAGAATATAATCATTTTTTTTTCATTGCCAGTTTTAAAGTTGCATCTCCTATCTTTTGTTATTCCTAGATTAGCCCTTAAAGGAGTTGTAAATGTTTATGCTGAAATGACTGTTTACAGGGTATAGAGACATAATAGTTAAATGATTCCTTTTAAAAACGATTAAAAATAGATAAATATCAATCATAATAATGTACCTGTAGTTTCTAGTTTAGTTTTTGCATGTTATTTCCTGCCTCTCTGCTGTACAGAGCCAATACAGGGCAGTGATGGTTTGGAACACGAAACTGATTGGTGCTGAGGGGTTTTAGACACACAGTAATCGCACCTCCTTGATTAGTGACCACAGAGAGAAAGCTCCCAGTACTGTGGTTATCAGGAAAACCAGGAAGTGTGGAGATCAGAGAAGAATCACAGCACCTTGAGAGCAAAACTAACAATGAGGACATGAAAACGGCACTGCATTAAGGTAAAGGAAGCTATTTAGCTAAAAAAAAAATCCTTTACAAACCCTTTAATCTGTAATTGAGCAAAGGCTTTTCTTTATTTGGTATAGTACACAAGCTTTTTAGAGAGGATATCTAATGTACTGCTGTTTATTTAAAACGACAGCTTTTCTTTATATGCCAACATCGTATACATGGCATATAAAATTGACTTCTATTCCAGGTCTATCCTCTTTTTGCCTTCCTTCACTCTGTGTAAGCATCACTTTGCTCAACAACTGATGTAGAAATAAGTAGGGCATGCTAGCACGTAGGGTAAAAAAAAGTCACATACATCCTGACACCCTAAAGACAAATGTAAAAATATAAGTGCTAAAATGCATCTCTGAGGAACACCCTTAAACATTTGATATCCAAATGCAGACACCTGGTAGTGATGGCGCACGCACCCTTCCACTCTGAACCTCAAAGTTCTCCTCTCTAGTATTGCCACATGGGGTGGTTTTGTGACTATTGGAGCATGCAAAATATTTTGCTGGTGTTTGTGGGTAGGCTTTCAGGACTGCTCCTCGTGGTTGTTTCTACAGTATTTACAGACACTTCCATGTATGTGATTTTATTCACACTTTTTTGTTTGTGTGTGTGTGTGTGTGTGTGTGTATGTATGTATGTATGTATGTATGTATGTATGTATGTATGTATATATATATATGTGTGTTTTTACTGCAAATAGGATCTTGCATCATTGTAACTGTTTTAAGTTAAAATAATGAGTTGCCAGTACAGTCTTTGCATTCTCTATTGAGGCTGTATTCAGGGGACATCTTCCATGCCTCTAAGGGCATCTCTGTCAATGTATCCTAAGGCACCCAGAAGTCTATGTACCAACCAGGCATAAAATTTACACGCATTCTATAAAATCAGAGAGAACATGGAGGTAATTTTTCATTTTGATGAATACCCTTGAAAACCCTTTTTGCAGTAAGACACAGATAATACATATTACTTACAGGGAAGTGGGACGTGTAGATTATAAAGACTTTTTTATCAATTTATTTTTCCCAGTAAGGTTTACTTTAGGCTGTATTCCCACTTTTGTAGTATATTGATGCATGCATGTTGCATTAAGACAGTCTATTTATTATGAACGGCCTGCCTGTATGTGTGTGTGTGTGTGTGTGTGTGTATATGTGTGTGTGTGTATATGTGTGTGTGTGTGTGTGTATGTATGTATGTATATATATGTATGTATGTATATATATATATATATATATATATATATATATATATATATATATATATATATATATATATATATATATATATATATATATATATATATATATATATATATATATATATATATATATATATATATATATATTCACAACTAATCAAAAACATACCTTACCTTTATTACCATTGCATTACACCACAATGCAAAGCGTGCACATTGTGGTGCATCATGCTGTGCAATGTATTGGTTTGCCATTCACAATGAATGGACCCACAAAGCACCACGCATAGAGCAGATATGTTGCCATTACACATAAGTGTAACTGGTCACTTAAAGCAAAACTTTATTTTCTCAAGTCGTCTTCCAGGACGGCACCTTGAGAGTAGACTGGCTCCACCTGACAGGAAACACAATCAGAAAGAGGTTTAAAAGCCCCGCCCCTCCCCGTGCACCTCAGTTATTGATTGTGTTTCCCCCAGCGAAACGGTTTATTATTTTCTTGTAAGACCTAAAGCCTGGGGCTGGTGGTCCCCCTCCGGGTACTGAGCAGTGGGTCCTGGGAGGCCGTCCTTGCTTCAGCTAAGGGTGTAATGCCCGTCCCGGGGGGTTTTCCCCGTGTGATAGGGGGGGGGGGAGGAAGAATTGCAAAATAATACCCCCCCTCCCTTCCTTCCTTCCTTTCTGTAGGAATCCCTGGGATAGTGGCTATCCCAGTACTCCTATTTGGCCATGTTCCCTCTCCTCCAGGACCCCTTACCTGCTGGGCGGGTGTGAGGGCTTCCTCAGCGTGGGCTCCGGTGTGCTGTCCTCCCGGGGACATTTTCGAATGGAGCCAGCAGTCGACGCCGCGTCACAGGCGGCGCGCGGTGATGACGAGTTTCCGCTTCCGGTCTTCACCAAAATGGCGGCCGCCAGCGGCGTCGGCTCCTCGCTGTTTACACTGCAGCAAGGAGGAGAGTGGCGCCTGTACGACTTCGCTATGGAGCGCGAGGATCGTTCGTCAGCAACCGCTGCCGAGGACACCACCAAGGGTGAGTCTGCCTCAGAATGTCAGGGGGGCATATTGGACTGGGTCCTCTCCTTCCCCCCTCCTCACACACTTGTATGGACTGTGATATATTTTTCTCTCCTCTTACAGGGGAGGAGGTTTCTGCCCAGGGGGAAGCTGCTAATCTCTCCTTAAAACACACTTCCAAAACCAAGAGGTGTGGTAACTGTAGCGTTAAGCTGGCTGCAGATTACTCCAAACTTCTTTGTGCCAAATGCATACAAAAGCTTGCGGGAAAGGAAACTTCCCTTATCATGAAAGAATTCCTAACTGTCCAGTCCCAAATGCTTTCCACATTAAAAGAATTTAAGGACACCTTAAAAAATAGGGATCCTGAGCCCCTAGCAGCCGGCCCCTCTTCTCAAGAGAGCTCATCCACCCCAGGGCCACGAGTTTCCAGGGCTAGGGAGTCTCTTCTATCCGACACCGAGGATTCAGAGGCTCCAGAAGATGGGGTGATTGATAGTCATACTGAGGATGAGGATGCCAGATCAGGCAAATACATTTTTTCTGCAGATGACATGGGGGGTCTGCTGTCTGCTGTCTATGCCTCTGAGGGGATCCAGCAGCCAGCAGAGCTGGTGTCGGCTCAGGACAGAATGTACCAGGGTCTAGCTAAACCCCAGCCAAAGGTTATCCCAGTCCATCAGTCGCATAAAGATATAGTTCTGAGGGAATGGGCTGAGCCTGAAAAGAAACTGCTAAGGTACAAGACCTGGAAGAGGCGCTGTCCCTTTAAGGAGGAATTGGAAAATACATTTTTTTAAATTCCTAAATTAGATGCATCCCTAGCCCAACTCTCCAGGCAGTCTGACCTCTCGTTTGAGGATGCAGGGAACTTAAAGGATTCCTTAGACAGGCGGGCAGACACCTCCCTTCGCAGGGCCTGGGAGGCTAATGCGGCCGCCCTTGGACCCGCTTTGGCCTCTTCCTGCATCGCTAGGAATGCAGATACCTGGTTGACCAGACTTCTGGAGCATGTACCTCAGACCTCCAAGTTTAAAGAAATTAGAGATTCTCTTACAGTCATAAGCAGCGCGGTAGCCTATCTAGCAGATGCATCGATTGAAACAGTCCGATCCTCTGCTAAGACGGGTGCTCTCGTCAACGCCGCCAGAAGGGCGGTATGGCTCAAGACGTGGGAAGGTGATCTTGCCTCCAAGACCCGTCTATGTGCCCTGCCCTTTGAAGGCACTCTTCTCTTTGGGGCAGGACTAGATCAAGCTCTAACAAGGGCCTCAGAAAAGGGGAAACGGTTCCCCCCGAAACCTAGACCTAACAGGAGAAGATTTTTTCGAGGCCCCCAGAATAAAAACCGACCTTCTGACCGAAGATCGGCCTTTAATAAGCGATGGATCGCGGGAAAGGATAAGCCAAAAGGGGGTATCCTTTTCCCCGATCCCAAACCCGCAGGTAAGGACTCCAAGTGACTTAAGAGTCGGGGGAAGACTCTCCCAATTTTTTCCAGCCTGGGAGAGTATAATGCGGAGTCCACACATTTTGCAAATAGTGAGGGAAGGTTACAGATTGGAATTCTGCCAACTCCCCCCCCCCCCCCCAATATTTCTCCTCACTCATCTACCCCAAGATCCCCTCAAGGCAGCTGCCCTTCTGGGAAATGTGACAGATCTAGCTCAGCAGGGAGTCATAGTCCCAGTTCCGCCAGGACAACAGGGTCAGGGGGTGTACTCGCATATTTTCATGGTGCCCAAACCTTCGGGGAAGTTTCGATTGATCATAAATTTAAGACCTTTAAATACCTTTCTCCTCTACAAGAAGTTCCGCATGGAAAACATTTACAGTCTCAAGGGACTGTTGTTAGGAGTCTTTATGATAACCATAGACCTGAGGGACGCCTACCTCCATGTCCCAATCTTCGGGGACCATCAGAGGTTCCTCCGATTTGCCATTGCCTCCCCTCAGGGGATTCAGCACTGGCAGTTCACCGCACTCCCCTTTGGTCTGGCCTCCAGCCCAAGAGTTTTCACAAAAGTCCTGGCAGAGGTGGTCGCCTTTCTACACCTGAAAGGGATCTCCCTTGTCCCCTACCTGGACGACCTACTGCTTTTCAACCCCAGCCGAGAGCTTCTTCTCTCGGATCTGACCACCGTCCTGACTACTCTAGAATCTTTGGGATGGATTGTAAACAGAGAAAAATCTTCTCTCCTCCCAGAACAGAGGAAAATGTACCTGGGGTTCCTGATAGATTCCGTAGAGAAAAAGCTGGTTCTTCCCGAGGACAAGATCCAGAGACTCGGGTCAGTGGTCAGGTCCGTCATGGGTTCAATAGAAATTTCCCTCAGGCAGATCATGAGGTTACTGGGACTGATGACCTCATGCATCCCAGCGGTCCCATGGGCCCAGCTTCATTACAGAGCCCTGCAGGCCTTCCTGCTCTCCTCCTGGGACGGGAAGGACTCATCCCTAGACTCCAGGGTCAGCATCCCGGAGTCTGTAAAATGTACACTGGGGTGGTGGCTCATTCCTCAGAATTTGGAGGAAGGCCTCCCATGGAACCAGACAAATCCTCTCAGGATAACCACGGATGCCAGCTCCTGGGGGTGGGGAGCCCACATGTCGGGTCTCCAGGCCCAGGGGTCCTGGGATCGACAACAAAGCAGGTCCTCTTCCAACTTCCGCGAATTATTAGCGGTCGGGAAGGCCTTGGAGGCGTTCGAGGAGAGCGTCATGAACCAAGAAATACAGATTCTCTCCGACAACGCAACCACGGTGGCGTTCATAAATCACCAGGGAGGCACCAGGTCCCGTTCCCTCCTAAGGCTGTCCTTAGAAATTCTGGGTTGGGCAGAACAAAGAGTCCTCTCCCTTTCAGCAATCCACATCAGGGGAGTCCTAAACCTAGAAGCGGACTTTCTAAGCCGCCAACCCATCCTCCAGGGGGAGTGGGAATTAAATCGAGAAGTCTTCGACTGGGTTTGACATGGTTTCGGTAACCCAGAAATAGACCTCTTCGCGAACAGGAAGGTAGAAAGATTCTTCTCCCTCTCCCGGGATCAGGGATCGGAGGGTGTGGACTCGTTGGCCCAGGCCTGGACATTTCATCTGGCCTATGCCTTCCCTCCCCTCAGTCTGATCCCAAGGGTCCTACAGAAGCTGAGTCGCTCACGAGGGAAGCTGATCCTGATCGCTCCCCGGTGGCCCAAAAGAGCTTGGTTCCCAATGTTAGAACGTTGGTCAGTTCTCCCCCCCCCCCCCTTCCTCTCCCGGTCCGAGTGGACCTTCTGCGGCAGGGACCGATCTTTCACCCAGAGCCAGACTTTTTCAGTCTGACGGCCTGGTACTTGAGAGGTGGAACCTGCAGCGGAGAGGATGTTCGGAGAAGGTAATAAATACCCTTTTGGCTAGTCATAAGGAGGTCACTAGAAAAATCTATGCTAAGACCTGGGGGTTTTTTTCGCGCTGGTGTGCAGCAAGGCAAGCCCCACTACCTGAAATATCTGTCATCCTGGAATTTCTTCAGGAAGGAGTTGATCTAGGACTAGCCACAAGAACCTTAAGAGTACAAGTAACCGCCTTGTCCTACTTTTTAGACAAGAGGCTGACCCTGGATCCGCTGATCAAGAGGTTCCTGTCGGCTAGGGATAGGTTATCCCCTATTCAAATCTCCAGGGTTCCCCCCTGGGACCTCACCTTGGTACTAGACCATTTATCCAAACCTCCTTTTGAACCGATAGACAGCATTCCGGTTAGGCTGTTGACATTTCAATTCTCCTTTCTTCTGGCTATTACTACGGCCAAAAGAATAGGAGACATGCAAGCGCTCTCAATCAAAGAGCCTTATTTTCGTCTTTTTGAAGACAGGGTAGTCCTAAGTCAGGATCCCCTGTACCTACCTAATGGGGCTACGAAATTTCATAGGTCACAAGAAATTATTCTTCCTTCATTTTGCGCAAATCCACAGAATGAAAGGGAAAAGACCTTCCATTGTTTGGATGTAAGATGCTGTTTGTTAAGTTATTTGGAAAGGGTGAGCGAGTTCAGACGCTCATCTCACTTGCTAATTAATTTTTCAGGACAGAAAAAGGGTTGCCAAGCATCTAGAGCCTCTATATCTAGGTGGATAAGACAGGCAATTTCATTAGCATACATTAGGTACTGTTTTGCCAGCCTTAAAGTCAAGGCACATTCCACGAGATCTATAGCAACCTCCTGGGCAGAGAGAGCAGGAGTTTCAGTGGAACAAATCTGTAGATCAGCAACGTGGTCAAGCCAGAACACCTTTCTCAAACACTACCGAGTGGAACTTCTGTCACCCCAAGACTTGACGTTTGGCAGAAGAATCCTGCAGGCAGTTGTCCCGCCCTAAGGTAGGCCTGAGGGTTACTTGCTTATCTCTCAAGGTGCCGTCCTGGAAGACGACTTGAGAAAATACCAGTTACACTTACGGTAGCTGTTTTTCTGTAAGTCTTACAGGACGGCAGGCCTATTTCCCACCCTGAGGAATTTATATGGTTTGTATTTTTATATACTGGTTCCCGTGCTCTAATGGTGGTTACTTTATCACTAACTGAGGTGCACGGGGAGGGGCGGGGCTTTTAAACCTCTTTCTGATTGTGTTTCCTGTCTGGAGCCAGTCTACTCCTCAAGGTGCCGTCCTGTAAGACTTACAGAAAAACAGCTACCGTAAGTGTAACTGGTATTTTTTCCCATCTCTGTCCCGTTGGGGAGGTTTCTCCACTTCCTGTCTCATAGCCAAACAGGAAGTGAGAGGAAATCTCTGCAAATATAATTCCTTGCCCCCCCCCCCTCCCAGTCACAAGAACACAAGAACTAATGTCCCCATTGGAAGATTTCCCCTCTCTTACTTTTTTTCCCACCCCTTTACATTTCCCTTTCAATGATAATGGTAAACGGTACGAAAAGAGAGGGTATATCTCCTTAATGGGGGGCACAGACGGCAATGAAAACGTAATGGGTGTTCTAATCCCTCTCCACTCCAAAAAAATAAAAAAATAAAGTTTTGCCTTCAGGTATACTTTAATGTAAATTGGTGAGCTTAAGGGCCCAGAATTGCAATGCAGCCACAGAAAGAAGTGTTATTGATATAACCGCTTTGGCTTGCATGGCATTTCAGCAGCTAATGAAACGTTTTTTTCTGGTAGGTGTCTATCCATCCCTCTGGGCTTGACATTGTAATGGCAATGAAGGTAGATCTTTCCGCTGGAGCCTGCAGAGATCTGCTGAATGCCTGCAATTGAATCAGAAGCCAACTTCCACTGAAACATATTGTGGTGTTAAAGTTGGCCTGTGCCTACACTATGCACCTTAAACAATTGACATATTTCTTTCCATTCATCTTTTGTATTTCTTGAAACTTTGTAATAAAAATATAGTCAACCTAAACAATTTGCACATTAATAACCAGCAGTAATAAAACTTTAAAACAAGGCTACCATGGCCTCTCGCATTCTATGCTTGAAAGATGGAAGGCTTCCAAGATCTAATTCTGTGAGATTTGTGTGTCAGTTGTAGAGTTTTGACAACACAAAGTAACACCGATCTGAACTGCGCTATCCGGATAGCCGATAATTGGTATCTTTGGCACACACAAAATCCATGTGCTCTGAGCCCCAGGATGTCCTCCTTGCATCCAAACGGGCAAACTTGAAGAGCCGGCACCCTGAATATATCATCTGTGGTCTTTGCGTGTCCTTTTTATACTTGTCATGACACAATAGACGCGTTTCGCCACAAGCCTTGTTCACATGTCTCGGCTACAGATGTGAATGGAGGCTTATTTTAAATGGCTTTTACGGCTTGTTCACTGTGTGGAACTACTTTGGTGTGCATACTCTGGCAATGGGTTCACTTTAAAGTTATTTGAGTGGTGTTCTTCTCTCTGTATCAGTCTTTTTAAATCTGTTGTTTTGCAGAGAAGCTGGTTTCTGTTATGATAGCGTTTAGTTCTCTGGCCACAGGAGGGAAAGGAAATTCTGACAAGTTACAGAGCTATTTGTACTGAGAATTGGGTGGTGTCCAAAAGTTCTAATGCTAAGACACCAATGATAATCTGAAAACAATACCTACCTTTGTAATGAACCTCTGTGCTTGGGATTCGGCAAAGTTATGTTACCAGTCATGAACCTTTCCCTTCAAATACTCAACACAGTAGCACAGAATAAAAGTTTGCCTCTGTTTTAGATTATTTTATATAGCCATGTAAATAATTTAAACAGGCACGCTGAGAAAAGCTTTGGCTATGATCCAATGAATTGAACTATATCTTCCTTTAATGATTTTACATGTGTGTTGCACACTTTTGTAAGATCCACATCTGCAGCCCTTAGAATGTGCACATGCTTTGTCAAGCAGTTGTTTTGGTTTATTGGGTAGTGCTGCAGTTCTAAAAGATTAGATCTGTTTTATGAGGAAATTGTGTATTTTCACATACAGTGTGCGTATACTGAATACTAAAGTTTTCAGCTGCTCAGTCTGAACAATCTCTTCTAGGCATTGTATCAGATTGCATTGCTCGTTCACGCAGTGTTCATATATTGCTCTGTTATGTGTCATTCTCTCACACCCTCATTGAGTGATCTTTTTATTGGATCGTTCTCTAAAGCAGAACCACCCATGATTTTGTTTTATGCAAGAGGATAACACCGACAATCCTGGAAATGGTACTTGCCCACAATCAGAAATCTGCAGAGTTGAATGCCCCTTCCTTTACTGCATTGCTGCAATCTTCTGGGTGGAAAGCCCCCTCTCTTGCTCCATTGCTGCAATCTTCTGGGTGGAAAGCCCCCTCTCTTGCTCCGTTGCTGCAATCTTCTGGGTGGAAAGCCCCCTCTCTTGCTCCATTGCTGCAATCTTCTGGGTGGAAAGCCCCTTGCTTTACTGCATTGCTGCAATCTTCTGGGTGGAAAGCCCCATCTCTTGCTCCATTGCTGCAATCCTCTCGGTGGAAAGCCCCCTCTCTTGCTCCATTGCTGCAATCTTCTGGGTGGAAAACCCCCTCTCTTGCTCCATTGCTGCAATCTTCTGGGTGGAAAACCCCCTCTCTTGCTCCATTGCTGCAATTTTCTGGGTGGAAAGCCCCCTCTCTTGCTCCATTCTGCAATCTTCTGGGTGGAAAGCCCCCTCTCTTGCTCCATTGCTGCAATCTTCTGGGTGGAAAGCCCCCTCTCTTGCTCCATTGCTGCAATTTTCTGGGTGGAAAGCCCCCTCTCTTGCTCCATTCTGCAATCTTCTGGATGGAAAGCCCCCTCTCTTGCTCCATTGCTGCAATTTTCTGGGTGGAAAGCCCCCTCTCTTGCTCCATTGCTGCAATCTTCTGGATGGAAAGCCCCCTCTCTTGCTCCATTGCTGCAATCTTCTGGATGGAAAGCCCCCTCTCTTGCTCCATTGCTGCAATCTTCTGGGTGGAAAGTCCCCTCTCTTGCTCCATTGCTGCAATCTTCTGGGTGGAAAGCCCCCTAAGCTTGCTCAATTTCTGTCATCTCCTGGGTTGAATGCCCTCTCCACTGCCACAGTTTGCAGGGTTAAATGCTGCCTTCCTTTGCTCCATTTCTGCAGTCTGCCTTTTTGAATTCCCCCTCTCTGCTTAATTTTACAAGGTGTTTATCCTAAAATTCTCATTAGTTTAAATAGGGAAACATTTAGTTAAACATTCTGTTAAGGCACAGTAAGGCTCCTTTCACACTTGTGCGACCTAAAAGTCAAGCCTTTTTTTTTTGTCCCAATTTTGACTGACTTGAAGCAATGCCTGTGTAATCTTGACGTCTATGGACCTCAAGTCACATCAAAGTGCAGGGACTACTTTGAAGTCATACAGATATGAATGGTACTCATTGGAAATCACGGGGTACTATTTGTTATGCGACTTTGCGGTCCCAAGTCACAGGAGAAGTCGGACAAGTGTGAAAGGGGCCTAAGAAAGATTTCTGCATATGTGAGGTTAAAGACATTGCTCAATGTTTGGACTTTTTGCTCGCTCGCAGTATGTATATAAAGCTGACGTTTCTCATGTTTGGGGAGTTTTCATCTGCCTTGAGACCAGCTCTAGCCCACAGGCTGTTAACAATGGGAAGAATATTTTCTTTGGGAGATTTACACAGCTGCCTCTTGTAGTTCATATCCCTATGGGATGTGCCTGTACAATAGTCCCATTGTTAGGCTTTAGTTTCCTCATAAACACAGATTTATGGATTGTGTTACAGCATTTTTGTGCAGAACAAATGCATTATAACCATTCCTCTGCACTGTGATGTAAGTTTTATTATTATCCCTATCAATGAGTAAAGTACTGTTGATCATGCCTATTTATAGGCTCTCTCCACCCTTAACTTACATTTCAGTTTAAGTTTAATGCTGCACTTGGGGGGTGGATGCGGTAGCAATTAAAGCGGGAGTTCACCCATTTGTAAAAAAAAAAATTTTATCCCCTTAGCTTCCTGCTCGTTCGGTCTAGGGGAATCGGCTATTTGTATTAAAATATGATCCGTACTTACCCGTTTTCGAGCTGCATCTTCTTCCGTCGCTTCCGGGTATGGGTCTTCGGGAGCGGGCGTTCCTTCTTGAGTGACAGCCTTCCGAGAGGCTTCCGACGGTCGCATCCGTCGCGTCACTCGTAGCCGAAAGAAGCCGAACGTCGGTGCGGCTCTATACTGCGCCTGCGCACCGACGTTCGGCTTCTTTCGGAAAATCGTGACGCGATGGATGCGACCGTCGGAAGCCTCTCGGAAGACTGTCAATCAAGAAGGAACGCCCATTACCGAAGCCCATACCCGGAAGCGACGGAGAGGATGCATCTCGTAAACGGGTAAGTACTGCACATATTTTAAAATAAATAGCCGATTCCCCTAGTAAAAACGAGCAGGAATCTAAGGGGGAAAAGTGCCCTCTAAGGGTGAACCCCCGCTTTAAAGTGCAAATTTCCAAAGGCCTTATTTTAACTGGGCGTTTGGCACTTGGGCCTTTTTAGCCTCTCAGACTTGTACAGGTAGCTGGTGATGGGCCTGAACTGTGCACCTGTGCCTTCTACCTGTACAAAACCCCTGAATCTCAGGCACGGTGGCTAAATGCCCCCTTAAAAATGGACTTGAAGTAACCTAAGACCATATGCACACTGGCTCATTTTTCAGCTACTCCCAGGGGAGCCTGGCATTTCTGTTTTTTCCTTTCTCCAAATGCCCCTTTATGTTGGACTGGTGCCGGTCCATGGCCTGCTGGGGACCAGGCAGCGTGGTGTGGGTAGCAGGTGAGCAAGCTAGCACAACCTTTTGCTCAGATCTTGTCTTTCTGTATCAAATCCCACATCTAATCTAAACCTAAATCTAGGTGGTCATGGTGCCTGCAATCACTGTTAAGCCTCGTACACACAATTGGATTTTCCAACGGGAATGGTGTGATGACAGGCTGTTGGTGAAAAATCTTACCGTTTTGTACGCTCCATCGGACAATTGTCGGATTTTCCACAGACAAATGTTGGATTGCAGGCTTTAAAAATTTCCACAAACAACGGTCTGTTGTCGGATTTTCCAATTGTGTGTACACGAGTCTGTCGGACAAAAGTCCAAAGTACAGATGCCCATGCTCGGAAGCAATGCTCACCAAACACAACATTGGCAGAAAGTGCCCAAAGGGTGGCGCTAAAATTCCTGGCCAACACCCTTCGGACAAAAGTCAGAGGCTTTGTCTGCGGAAAATCCGATCGCGTGTACGAGGCTTTACTGTTTAGACCCCATACACACTATTAGATTTTCTGCAGATTTTTTTCTCCAGATTTACCAAAACCATATAATATGAGGTCAAACCTGAAGAGTTTCAATTTGTATGCAATCAGGTAGGCCCTTGCACTAGTTTTGGAATATCTGAAGACAAAAATCTAATAGTGTATATTGGTGTCTTGGCTGACACTCCCATTGTTGCATGTAATATGTCCTGTCAAATCACTTTGTTCAGCAAACTTGATCTTATTACTTTTTATTACTTTTTTCTTCTGATTAATTTTCTGGAAATATCACTCCTGTCTCCTGACTGTTATGGCTCATCCACAGTGAAGTCTGCGGCCTGTCTGTCTTCGGCGTGGCCGGTCCCTGGTGCCAGGGAAGATGGGGGATCACCTTGTGTGTCCATGCACGAATAGGCTTTTAGAGGTAGGAAACCCCACTGCTAGTGTCTCCAGGAACAGCAGAGGTTTGGTGGAGAAGACACTTGACGCTTCTAAATGCCTGTAAAGGCCCCATTCACACCTCAGCAGTAGCTTGAAGACTGAAGCTCCAAAATGCTGGAGGAGAAAAAAAATGAATTCTCTATTGAGATGGTTCACATCTCCACTCCAAATCGCCTGAAGCTCAAAGTTTTGGAGCTTTTTTTTTTTTTTTTTTTTTAAGCTCGATTTGAGCATTTTTCTATTCTTTTTTTACATTGGTGACCTTTTTGACTCATACAAAATGGCAGCAAACATCGCTCAACTTTCTGCCTGAAAAAGATATGGTCAGGTGTGAATGTATCCTTAATGTTGGGCACATTTGGCACTAATTAATTTCAATGGCCAGAACAAATTCTACTTCTGGCCAAGTAAACGCTCCTCAATGCGTTGCACTGCACACTTTTCCGAGTGTCCGTTGTGTTTTGTACTGAAATGTTGTCGGGAAGAAAAGCTTCTTGGAGAGTTGGCTCGTCCTGTGTGAGGCCTAAAAATAAAGAATTGCTATTTTTACTGCAAATTGATTGCTGCAAAGTCTTTCTTTTTAAGGATGTGCAAAAAAAAGCAGCTTTTTGTCCGTTTTGACAGAGTTGGAGGAAAGCAGTTTCTGTTTTTTGTTTTTTTAAACAAGGATGTTGTTATAGGCTGCGCCACATCATTGCATCCTGGTTTGGTCCTCAAACCCGTAGAAGGTTTTAGTAGAATACGTTCTAACCAAAATATGCTTACTATTACTATAAAATATGTTACTTGAACATTTACATATTTTCTTGAAACAGACCTGGCAGCATATTGCAAATAAAGCCTGGAGCCAAACCAGAAAATAAACCTTTTTACCTTTTGGGATATGTCCGCTTACTGGCATTCCTGGCAAGCCAATTGTTTACCATGTTGACACACAGATATTCCCCTTTTAGAAGACAGACACTTACAAAAGCACAAGTGTAGCTATTTGTATATGAAACCTTTTGAGGAGGGAAGAAAACAGCTGATCAAATATTTTCTTTGAGTGGCTCATAACATATGACCACTAATTTTCTTAAGACGGGGAAAAAAATAAGCAGTTGAGAAACTGACTGAAAATAATATATGGTACTTAATGCAAGCTTCCTTCTTATTTCATACTCATCATGAATCACAGTAAACCCAAGTCGTGCTGAAATATTTGCTGAACAATGTGTTTGATTCTTCAGTCTCTACTGACCTTACCTCTGTTGACTGCATCATCCGGCTAAATCATCACCACCTTTTTCTTTAACTCTATGGCCGCGTATACACGATCGGTCCATCCTATGAGAATGGTCTGTCGTGCCTACACACCATCGGTTAAACGATCGTGTCAGAACGCGGTGACGTAAAACATGACGACGTGCTGAAAAAAGCGAAGTTCAATGCTTCCAAGCATGCATCGACTTGATTCTGAGCATGCGCGGGTTTTTAACCAATGCTTTTGCATACGAACGATCGATTTTGACCTATCGGTTAGGTGTCCATCTGTTCAATTTTAAAGCAAGTTCTCATTTTTTTGACCGAAGGGGGCCTACACATGATCGGTTTGGACTGATGAAAACGGTCCTTCAGACCGCTCTCCTCTGGCGATCCTATCATGTGTACGCGGCCTATGGCAAGCCAACAACTTGGATTGAATGGGGTAAGTTTAGAGCTCATGCGTCAATTATAGTTCTATTAGAGAATTTTACTGTATTGCAGACAGTAGTTCCACAAGAAAACCACCTGCACATTGTCATGGTATTGATACCCTTTCATGGATAATAGTGAAATAAAATAAGTGAAATCCACCTTCGGAACACCATTACCCTCTCCCTTCCCTCCATTAGTTCCCATTCCCATTTATTAGTAACTTTTTTATTTATGTTTATTTATATTTGTATAATATTTCAACTTCTACAACAGTACAATTATTGCATTTATCTGTATTTCAATGCTGTATCTTATTCTAAGTTGTTGTCATCTGACATGTTGTAATCTATTACTTTAAAATAAAAACATTTATAAAGGAGGGGGGGGGGGGAACCTGCACACTGTATTAGAATGTAGAAAGAAAGATTTGACAGGGGTTATAACCTTCTACTATACCAAAGAAATTTGTTTTTTTTTTCTGTGGGAGAGTTCTAGTGACACATATCAATCTCTTTGGGTTACTTCATCTTTACTGGCTCTTGTTGAAAACATCCCTGTTCATTAGTGTCCTCAGTACAAAACCGAGCCCTGCATGTTAAAAAATGCTTACCTTTTCACTTGCTCAATCCACTGGCCTTCCCTCTCTTGCAGATGTGTTTTTAAGGCACGGCCTCAAACTCGCAAATGAGCACTTGGCTTTATTACCTACCCGTGCATGCACAGTCCTCCTCTCTCCTTAATTTTATCTCCTTCTGACTGAGAGCGAGGGCACTGCTACTCCTGGAGGCACTGCATTATGAGTGCCTATCCCCTTGTCCATTGAGGGCGGAGTTCCCAAACCCCTGATACTGACCTTGCCAGTGCTTCTTAGCTGGTCCTGCCTTAGTCACAGCTGGAGCTAAAACCCCTGTGTTGTACAATGGTGTCACACTTGGGTCAGTACTGCCTTTCTTCCCTGGGTCATGTGACAGTGCTTGGGCCAAGCAATTGACTATGAGATCTGCGTGTGTCACATGTTCTCTGTACTTGGAAGCATTGCGTGTATTGCTAGCTGCAACAGAGACAGAGCGAGGGAGTACTGGCAAGGTGCGTGAGTGGGGTTGGAGGCCTGCCCCTTAGCTATGTAACAATTGCAAAGAGCATGCTGCAATTTGGTCATTTTAAAGTCAAAGTTGCTCATCTTAGTATTTTTTTTT